>NC_133658.1:814073894-814373894 GCF_037893015.1 Macrotis lagotis | reverse complement strand
CTGTTCTCTTAATCCCCCATTACTCTCAGGTTTGAGCTCTATTATTTGCATTTGAATTTATAAAGTTAATTGAATGATAAACTATTTATTTCAAACTAATAAAATTCATATGGAATAGCAAAAGGTCAAGAATCTCAGGGAGGTAATAAGAATAGACAGAAAAGAAGTACCAGATTTTCAACTATGCTACAAAGTATTAATCATCAAAATTATTTGGTACTGTTTTGAAAAAATAGGCATTGATAATTGGGACAGATTACATATACAGGAATAAATGGAGTAGCTAGTAAAAGGATTCAAAATTGCTAGTTGCCTCTCTGATCCTACCCACCTTAATTGTCACTGATATTGCTGTATTATAGAATAGCATGTTAATTTGGGGGCTAAATGATAAGCCTGTTTCAAAAAGAAAAGCCAATTCAACACACCTTTAATAATCACCTACTGATGTGGTAGCAAGGATGGAAAGATGAAAGAAATGAGTTCCTTCATTTAAGGAACCCCTAATTATTTAGGATGATGCCTGTCAAACCTGTGGCCTAATGACTGTAAGTTTAATGTGACATCAAATACAAATCTGAGAGATTTGTGGAGGAAGGAATTAATTGGGACATTTAGGGAAGTGTTTCCTGAACAGGTAAGAACTAGGTTTTGAAGGAAGAAAATAAGCATGCATTAAGTGCCTACTATTATAATGAGGGGAGGTTTGTGTAAAGATATCCTTTTCACTGTCTTTTCCAGAATAGTACCTCCCCTTGGTTTGATTTGATAGACAATATACTAGAAATTTATAAATCCCATCTCATTTAATATAGCAACCATCAAAGCTAGGTATTTATTATTATTATTATTATTATTATTATTATTATTATTATTATTATTATTATTCTCATTTTGCAAATGGAAAAACAGAATTAGACAGAGCTTAAGTAACTTTACCAGGATAACACAGTAAGGAAGTATATGAGGTAAGAGTTGAATTCAGGTCAATTTGAGTCAAGGCCCAGAGCTTTATTCACTGTGCCACTTAACTGGTTCTAGTTAGAAAAGGAGTTCAGTAAGTGCATATTTATTTGACAGAGTCTAGTCTATACATGGGGTTAAAGTGTTCTCTGTATATGCTATTTAAAAAGGCAGTACGGTAGTTGTAGTAGTAGTAGTAGTAGTATAGTAGTAGTAGTAGTAGTAGTAGTAGTAGTAGTAGTAGTAGTAGTAGTAGTATAGCTGTTGTTGTTTCAAAATGGAAGAGGACCATGTCATCTTATATATGATGATATGACTTGCATATTACGTTTATAATGATTAGGGAGGTTTGTGTAAAGATATCCTTCTCACTTCCTTTTCCAGAACAGTTCCTCACCTTGGTCTGATTTGATAGGAAATAGAACTTTTAATGATATCTCGATGTTCTGAGAGTCCTTGACTTTATGAATTTCGTCCCCTCTCCTATTAGCTAGGCACCATGACACTCTAGCAAAACTGAGTAAAGTGCCATCAAGTGATTTTTCTGACTGAAAAATTGATGGCAATATGATATAAAATACTTTTAAAGATTTCATTCCCCAAGTTGATTCCTTAAATGGAATTTTTGAAGACTAGAAAAGTAGGAAAGGTTCAAGTTATAAATGATCTTGAGTACCAGATTAGGATTGCTGGATTATGATTTTATAAGAAAAGTAGTATCAAGAACTGACGTGTATATATGTAGGCATGCACACATGTGTATATAAATATATACATATGAATATATGTGTGCATATCTATAGTCACAAAAGTATGCACTGCAGTTTTAGATATATTCTCATATATATGTAAATATGTATACACACACACACACACACACACACACACACACACATATATATGTATGTATATATATATACCCACACGTTTATAGACACAATCTTCCAAAGCTTTTTCCTGACAATTCAGTTTGGTGATAAAGTGATAATGAACCATTTATATGTTTTGAGGAGTAGTAACATGAGCAATTCTGAGTTTAAAGATTAATTTGGCAGATGTAGAAAGGATGAAATGAAAGAAGAGATCAGAGATAGGAAGATGGCTAAAATTCATTGATTTATGTGCTGCCTTATAACTGTAATTCTTGAGTCAAATTTGTAATTAAGTATCAGTTGAAAAAATAAACCTTTGAAAACCCTTAATATTAAAGATCACGGCCCCTATCATGAAGGTAGCTGACTGATGACACCATCCCACTGCTCAGCTCAACCTAAAAAACTATAAATTTGTTTTGATCCTCTGGGAAATGTTTCTTTCATCGAGGGGGAAAAACTTATTAATGTCCTATAATCATATATAATCTATTTTCCAAGAGCATATTTTGCCCCACTGATCTCCATCCAAATACCATACCTACAGTGGACACTCCTTAGTCCTGTCTAACAGAATCCCCCACTTTCTTCAAGAAATAGTTCAAACACTGTCTTCTACATGAATCCTTTATTTAGTGTCTCAACTTTCTCTAAGACTATCTTGCTTTTAACCACTTTGTATCTATTCACTGGGGCAGCTATGTGATCATTTGAGTGAGTACATGAGATTAGAGTTGGGAAGACCTGCATTCAATTCCATCCTTAGACCTTAGTAGCTGTGTGATCCTAGGCAAGTCACTTAATCCTGTTGTCTCATTTTTCTCATCTGTAAATGAACCTGGAGAAAGAAATGGCAGATCATTGCCCAGAAAATCTCAAATGGGGTTACAAAAAGTCAGACATAACTGAAAACAACTCAACAACAACAAAAATTTATTCCCCATGTATTTATTCTGTATATACTTAAATATGTATGTGTTATCTTTCTAAAAAAAAGAATTGTTTCATTTTTGTGTTTGTATATTAACATAAAATAGGTACTTATCGGAGATAAAGCATAATAATAATTGGCATTTATATAGGCCTTTATGGTTTACAAAGTGTTTTATGCACATTATCTTATTGAATCCCCATAACAACCTTGTGATGTGATGTAAGTATTGCTATTATTACCTACTTTTATAGATGAGGAAACTGAGGCTCCAAAAAATGAAATGGGGCCCTGGATGCCCTAGTTAGTAATTGTTTGAAACTCAGAACTTCTTGACTAAAAGTCTGGTGCAATATTGGTAGATTATTAATTGATTGATTGTTTTGTTCAGTTATTACATTATTTAAAGCAACCAAGGATATCATTTTATTTACTTTATATGTATATGTATTTCTGAAAAGTACTGGAGGTGGGCTGAGGAATTAAATCTATTTGGATGCCAAGTGTTTAAAACTCCTCTCAAACATATGTTTGACTATAGATCTGCTGGTCCAATGCAATCATTGCTGGATTCAATCCTCATTTCTATAAACAAACTCTGCAAATTTCTCTCTTGGGCTAGATCTGTGAACTCTCCTGGGGTTCCTTTCATTGCCTCCCATGTTCCCATTGATTTCATGCTGTTAGAGTCACACAGCAAGACCATCAAGTGCTGCTTCATTTAGGTGTTTGGGACTATTCTTAGATGTACAGATCTGAGCATGGTGAGCAGCAGCTGTTCTGAGTAGCTATATCTTGAAGGCCACAGCACAAACTGCGCATTGAAAACATCTCCTTATGGCTCCATTTTCATCTAGGGTGTGTGCTCATGGGAGATTCTGAATATGAATTGAAGCCTTAAAACAAACCCCATACTCCCTGACTTTTTCTGAGGATTCTATTAGTTATGAATTGTCAGATGGAGACCAGGAAGAATTTCCTACCAATAAAGATGTCTTCCTAAGGTCATAGGCATCTATGACCTTTAGATTCTGTACAATATTGTCTAGATAATCATCTCTTCTCTAACATTTCCCATAGAATCATATATTTGTGCATGAAGGAACCTTAAAGAGAAAACAGTGAGTCTGACTTGCTCATCATATAAAGGAGCCCAGAGTGCTGAAGATACTGAGATCATAGGATTGAGAATCATGGACAAATTCTGGATCCTGCTGTCTCTTTATAATTATTCATGTTTGTTCATACATATGCACATTTATGTATATCTATGTATCTCTATCTCTATCTCCATATCTATGTTTATGTCTATATTTCTATCTCTATCTCTATATCTTTCTATCTATCTATCCATCTATCTCTCTCTCTCTCTCTCTATATATATATAGTCCCATGGGATCCTAATAATGTTTCCTTTGTCTAAATGGGTCTCATGTTGGTTCTGGGTAAGGCAGGGTGTGAATGGGACCTGATGGCTTTTCCAACTCAATTCTTAGTTATAAAGTTTGACCTTGTATTCAGGAAGATGGGAGTTCAAATCTGGCCTCAGACACTTGAAAGTGATTAGCTGTGTGACCCTGGACAAGTCACTTAACCCTGATTGCGTCACATCTAGGACCGTCTTCAGTCATCCTGATCCATATCTCACTATTGGACCCAGATGACTCAAGAGGAGAAAGTGAGACTGGTGACTCAGCACAGCACCACCCCCCACTCAAATCCAATTCATATGCTTTTCATGACATCACCTCCCTGATGTCATGGTCCTCTTTGAGATCTAAGAACAAACATCATAATTGTAGAGTTATCCCGGCATTGAGTTCACACAGTTTTCCTTCTTTTCTACTAAAATGTTTTTCCTTTGGAAGTAGAAGTGACCATTTCTATGCCAGTTTGCCTATCTGGAGTATGTCAACTGTATATGTGCCCCAATACATCTGTATTTGACCACAGTATAAGTTCCATGCAGTGAACTTCAAGGCTATCTATCTAGTTGGATAAAAGTGCCCAAAACTTCATTTGCCACACACCAAGCGATCTTCTTCAAAGATTGTTCCTGATCTTCACTCCCTGGTTCTCCCATGTCATCACAAGTTTTTGCTCACCCAGTGAAACTACTCTCTTTAATTCTGTCAGAGAGAGGTGTTCACATGGTATAAAAAAGAATCATGGGGGAAATTAAGGGGATGCCCATCAATTGGGGAATGGTTAAACAAGTTATTGTACATGAATATTATGGAATACTATTGTTCTATAAGAAAACATAAATGATCGGACTCTAGAGAAGCATGGAATGAATTACAGGATCTGATGCTGAGGGAAGGGAATAGAACCAAGAGAAAAATGTACACATTGACAAGAATGCAATGCTCAATCCTGATGGATGGAGCTGGCCTCAGAGAGCTAGGACAACTCTATCAGACTGGCTATGGATAATGCTATTCTGATCCAGAGGAAGAAAAGCAAAACAATATAAAACAGAACAGAACAGAACAAAACAAAAAAAAAACCCTTCAGAATCTGATGAACACTACTTTTTAAAAACCATCTCTTATGTATTTCTTTTCCCTAATCCTAATTCCTCATCCTGAAAATGACTAATCTGGAAACATGTATAACACAAATGTTTATGTGCAATATTAACTGGGAGGGAAGGGAGGGTGTAACTAAAAATATGAATATTCATATGAATGAATGTTGAAAAACTTTTATAACATGTATTTGGAAAAATAAAATATCAGTTAAAAAGATTCTCCAGGGGCGGAGCCAAGATGGCAACAAGAAGGGATCCAGTCTTAGGGGCTCTCTGATAAAATTCATCAGCCAAGGACTCTTACTAAACTTTCGAGAGACAGAACCCACAAAGGGACTCAGTCAGGCAGTTCTCCTACTCAAGAGCAGAAAAGCTCTGCTCCCTGGGGTAGGAGAGGCGGCCCGCCAGAGGGGTGGCCCACCACAGCCAAAGAACCTCAGCCTCCCAGAGGCAGCCCCAGGGTGCTGGGGGTCTCAGCTCACAGCAGTGGGGGAGTCTCCTGAGCTGCACCCTGAAAAGCACCATGCACAAAGTGGGGGAACAGTGGGGGACCTCAGCCAGAGAGAGCACGTGGAGTCCAGCCCTCGGGGCACACAGCCAGCAGCTTGGTCTTTCCCCAACCCTGATCCAGGAGGCAGAAGCAGGCAGAGCCCGTGGGCGGAAGCCCCCAGGGCATGAGCCCATTGAGCTGGGGGTGGGGAGTGAGGAGAGACTGCCTGGCTCTGTCCTCTGCCCCTGAAACAGGACTCTGGGGCTCTGACCACATTCAGATCCTGACCACAGTCTATGCACCCCCATAGAACAGCAGACCCCCGCCACACATCAGCCACTTGGCAGAGGGGGGCGCTTATGGTCATTCACAGACCAGGAGGGAAGACAGAGCCTCGCACACTGAGACCCTTGTGGGAGTGTCCCAAAAGCTCAAGAAACACCCCAAACCAGACCCAGGCTGGGAAAATGAGTAAGCAGAGAAACAAAAAGACTATTGAGAAATATTTTGCAAATGAGCCCAAGAAGGACCAAAATACTCAGTCTGAAGATGAGGAAGCACAAGCTCCTTCATCTAAAGACTCCAAGAAAAACAGAAATTGGGCTCAGGCTATGATAGAGCTCAAAAAAGACTTTGAAAATCAAATGAGGGAGTTGGAAGAAAAACTGGGAAAAGAAAGGAGAGAGATGCAGGAAAAACATGAAAATGAAGTCAGCAGCTTAGTCAAGGAAATCCAAAAGAATACTGAAGAAAATAGCATGCTAAAAACCAGCTTAGGTCAAATGGATAGAACAGTTCAAAAAAGTTATTGAGGAGAAGAATGCTTTAAAAAGCAAAATTGGCCAGATGGAAAAAGAGATAAGAAAACTCTCTGAGGAGAACAAATCCTTCAGACAAAGAATAGAAGTCAGGGAGATTGATGAATTTAACAGAAATCAGGAATCAATACTTCAAAACCAAAAAAATGAAAAATTAGAAGAAAATGTGAAATGTCTCATTGAAAAAAACTGATATGGAAAACAGACTTAGGAACCATAATTTGAAAATTATTGGAATACCTGAAAGTCATGATCAGGAAAAGAGCCTTGACATCATTTTCAAAGAATTAGTACAGGAAAATTGCCCTGATATTCTAGAAGCAGAGGGCAAAATTAGAAATGGAGAGAATCCACTGATCCCCCAGAGAAAGATATCCCAAAAAACCAACCCCTAGCAATATTATAGCCAAGTTCCAGAACTCCCAAGTCAAAGAGACAATATTACAAGCAGCCAGAAGGACACAGTTCAAATATCGTGGAGCCGCAGTCCGGATCACACAGGACTTAGCAGCAACTACATTGGAAGCTCGTAGGGCTTGGAATACAATATACCAGAATGCAAGAGATCTTAGAATGCAGCCAAAAATGAACTACCCAGTAAGGCTGAATGTCCTCTTCCAGGGAAAAAGATGGACTTTCAATGAACCAGGGGAATTTCAAAGGTTCCTTTTGGAATGGCCAGAGCTGAACAGAAGGCTTGATCTTCAAATACAGGACTCAGGTGAAGCATGGAGATTGGAGGAGAGGGGGGAAATATGAGGGACTTAATGAGGATGAACTGCATGTACTCCTGCATAGAAGAATGACACTGATAATACTCATATGAACCTTCTCAGTTAATACAGCAGGTAGAGGGAGCTTTTATAGTTGAAGCACAGGAGAGAGCTGAATTCGAAGATAAAATATGGTGTAAAAATGGAGTTAATAGAAAAAAAAGGGAAATGGAATGGGAGAAAGAAAAAGGAGAGGGGGAATAGTCCAAAGATATTTCACATAAGATTTTTTTTTATTACAATGAGCTATTACAATGATATGGAAGCGGGGAGGCAAGGGGGAATGAGGGAAACTTTGCTCTAATCGGAGATGGCTAGGAGAGGAAACAGCAAATATACACAATGGGGTATAGACATCTGGAGTAAGAAGGAGGGGGGAGCAGGGGGAAGGGGTGGGGATGTGAATAAAGGAGGGGAGGATGGACCATGGGGGGAGAGTGGCCAGATATAACACATTTTCTTTCTTACTTCTTGCGGGGGGCTGGGAATGGAGGGCCTGCCCAGGACCACAGGGCCAGGTGGATTCTGGGCCTAGGGGGTGGTATGGGGGCTCGGGGCTTCTTGGCCCTGGGACCAGGGATCTGTCTGCTGGGCAGCTCAGCTACCCTACAGCAAAGTCATAGTGAAAGGAGAGAGAAAATGGAGTACATGGTAGTGGAGAAATAAGAAAGGAGGGAGTTGAGATCAGCAATGGCAATGGTGGAAAAATATGGAAATAACTTTTGTGATGGAGTTATCATACATAATGAGATCCACCCATGACAGAGTAGTTGGTGTTGGAACAAAGACTCAAGCACAATTTTTGTTATTATTATTCGGGGGAGGGTGCAGGGCAAGTAGGGCTGGATGGCCTGCCTGGGGCCACATAGCGGAGTGATCTTTGGGTATCTGGGGCTGGATTTGGACCCGGGTGCTCCTGGCTCAAGGGCCAATGCTCTGTCTGCCACCCAGCCACCCCTACTATTATTACTATTTTATTTTATTTTGGGTCTTTTTTTTCCTTTTTTTTTTTTTTTTTTTTTTTTGGTTTTTGCAGGGCAGTGGGGATCCGGTAGCTTGCATGTCACACGGCTGGGTGATTGTTGGGTTTACGAGGCTGGATGTGGACTCAGGTGCTCATGGCTCCAGGGCTGTTGCTTCGTCCATTGCACCACCTGGCCATACCTACAATTATTACTATTATTATTTTTTTATTTTAATTTTTTTCCTCTCCCCTTTACTTTTTTTGCCCAAACAAGTCTATCTATATTAATGGGGGAGGAGGAGGGGTATTTTGTTTACTTGTAAACAAGAATATTTTATTAATGTAAAAAAACATTTGTACAAAATGAGAATAAAAAAAAATAAATTACAAAAAAAAAAGATTCTCCAAAAAAGGATCATGGGATGTTATTAGATTTTTAACAAATTTACATCTTATTACCTATTTTCTATGATTTTCCTTGTCACTATCAACTACTGGATCAGGGAATCCCTTCCACACCTCGCCCCCTTTCCTACCCTTGCCCTGAATTATGATTTAATTGATGTAGGAGTCTCAGGCAAATAATAAAAGAATATGAGACATTGTCATTGTCATTTTTCCATCATATTCAACTCCTCATGATTCCATTTGGAAATGAAGGAAGAATGACTGCTGAGAGACAAGTCTTAGTTAGGAAACTTCCTCTTCCAATACTGACCAACACCCACCCTTCCTTGTCAGAGTTCTTTATTGACTAGAAGAAATTAACTGCTTTGTCCAGATCCACAGCTACTTTGTCTGAGGGGAGATTTGAACACAGATGAGGTATGTAGGTACTAAGACAAGCTGTCTTATATTCTTTTATTATTTCCAGTTAGGGACTATTTCCCATATTAAAATTTTAGCACCTTGAAGACAAGGGTCACAACTTATACTTTTCTAATGTCTAGTGCCTGATACAGTGCTGAGCAGTCAGTACACATGAAACATTTATTGAATTAACTAAGTGAAACTCAGTTCTGTAACTGGCATTTATCCTTCACTTGATATTTAAGAACCCTGTATGGGAGACACATGTTCTTCAGAAGATTCAAGTAGAAGAATTTAAAGAAATGTAAGTAAATACATTATCTTCTTTCCCACCCTATCAAACCTCTCAAACCATGACCCAGTTAACAAACAGGGAAAATGGACATGAAAGGAAGGATGGAAGCAGAGATTAGTGACCTCTCACATATCTGAGAAAGGCACTAAAGTTGCCCTTCAAAAGATTAACCTGTGTACTTTCTGTGCATTCAACTCTGTCACTCAGCAGAGTTTTTCTAAGACAGAGAGTGTTGGAGTTGATAACCTCTTCAGGTACCTTCAAACTATCTCTTCCCCCTCTTTCTATCTCTCTTCACCCCCTAACTTCAGACACAGGTGTCAACTACATCATTCATCTTGAACTTGATGCCATTTACTGATTAAAGAAATAGTTTGGATTATGATCATGATTATTATATCGTTATTATTATTACTTATTATCTGACATTTATATAGTGCTTTAAGATTTGCTCTTTAAACTTAATTTCATTTGAAGCTCAAACTAACAATATGATATAAATATTGCATACTACAGATAAAGAAACTGAAACTCATTGGTCTGTTATCAAGAGGTGAAGTGATTTATTTCCCCCTATGTTCATGCCATATACAAGTGTCAGTGGTAAGACATGAATCTAGATCTTGTTCACACTGTGCTGGGTGTTCCAGTCATGTACTGAACCCTGTGTGTGTGGGGGGGATAGATCTTCATTTTACAGTTAAAGAAACTGAGTCTTAGAGAGGTAAAGTGACTAGCTCAGTATCATTGATCGAAGAATTAAATTGCTGAGGGCAAGATTTGCTTTATTTAAAATTCTTGGTTGCCTACTTTCCTTTGTCCTTTTATTGAACACTCATTTCCAGTTCAGGCCTGGCCAATTAAACCGAACTCGTGGTAGGTTTTTCCAAAGTTCAAGTGAGGGGAACTATAACAATCAGGCCATCTGTGAAGAAATGACAGGGATTTCTCCTGCCCTACCACCCCTCCTGACAATCTAGCCTCCTAATATTGGCATTGAGAGACAAAAGAAAATAGATATTTCTTGGCAGCCATGGCCCTCTGCAGAACTGTGATAAAATATTTTGGAAAATACTGAACTGAGGTAACCTTTGAATGGCACCTGATCTGATTGGTATATAATTTTGGGAGCCCTTTTGGCAAAAGTTAACCATATTTTGGGAACCCTTTTGGCAAAAGGTAACCATATTTTAATTTTCAAATTGGTAACAGTCCCTTGAGACTTAGATTAATGAAAAAAAGAAGCTTGACTATGACAATAAAAGGAATAGCAAGACTCTAATCAGATGAATTTCAATAACTACCTTAAAGTTAGTGCTTCAAGTCCTGGGCTAAAAAAAATAAAATTGTTGTAATTCTTGTCCTCAAGGTTCTTACATTTTACTAGGGTGGAATATGGTGTACACAGATAAATATGATATGAGGAAGAAATGATACTTTCAAAATATTCTGAGGTAAAGAGGGAAACAATTCTTATAGCTTGGAGTTTGTTTGATGTATCACCAAAGACTTCGTTAGATGAGGTGATGACTGAGCTTTGAACTAAAAGAAAAAATAATGTTAATAGAAATGTGGAGAGAATGTTTTTGAAGTGATAAATATGATTGTCAAGATAGGGAGGCAGCTAGGAGGTGAGGTGGATAGAGAATCAGGAAGACGATTTCATATCTGACCTCAGACACTTACTGTGCGAGCCTGCAGAAGTCATGTAACCTTTCTCTCAGCTTCCTCATTTGTAAAATGGGAATAATACCATCTTTTCCCCCAGGGTTGTTTTAAGGATTAAATTATATAATAATTGTGAAATACTTAACTCAGTGCCGATTACCTAGAAAGTGCTATATAAGCATTAACTATTATTGCTAGTATGATTAATTCTAAAGTAAGTGCTATATAAATGTTACATATTATTACTATCATGATGAATTCTAAATAAATATTATTTATAATTTGATAAAATGAATTTGATTTAAATATTATAAATATCATTATTACTTCTCAAGATTATTATGAGGAACATAATTCTAAAGCATTTAGCAAAGTTCCTTACAGACAATAAGTACTATATAAATGTTAGCTATTATTAATAGCTATTGTTATTCTCAGCTTCAGTTTCCTCATCCACAAAATGGGAATAACAATAACATTTATTTCCTGGTGTTATTTGGAGACCTCATTGAGATAATATATTTAAAACACTGCACACCTTAAGATACTATAGCATACTTTTTAATTCTCATGATGATTAATTGATAATGATGATGACCTAAACCCAATTGCATGTTCTCTTTGAAACCTTTCTTGATCATTCCCCTGTTGGTAATGATCTTCAGAATTTCCCTAGAATTCTGTTCTGGGACTCTAATGCAACTATCAAAGGCAAAATTACTTAATGAATAAAGAGCCAGTTTGAAAGTCTGGAAGACATGGAAACAAGTCCTTTTTTTGTGGCCATAAGGGACTCTCAGTCTTTTAGTGCCCCAGGTCACTCTCTTAAGTTGTAGAAGAGGTGCTGATCTCCATTGGTCTGGGGAACTTCCCATATAAATAAATTACCAGTCCCAATCTATCCCCCTTAAGATAAAAAAAAACTATCCCATTTTATACTTGAGTTTTCTGCATTCAAGTCTTATCTCTTTACTAGTCTTCAAACTCTTACAAAGCAAGGGAAATTTCTGAATTAAACTTTGTTTCCTCCCAAAAGTCAGCATTATATTTTGAACACACAGGAGAGATTTCATATATGTTATTTGAATGATATTTTGCCTTTCTTTCTCAAAAAAGCCCAATGACATCAGGGAGATGGTGTCATGACAGGCACATGGATTGGATTTGAGTGAGGGGGTACTTGATAACCTCAATTTCTCCTGCAGACCCATCTAGGTCCAGTGGCCAGATATAAATCAAGATGATGGCCCTGGATTCAAGCCAATCAGTTGTACTTGCCCATGGTCATACGGCTAGTAAGTTTCAAGTTTCTGAGTCTGCTGGTGCTCCATCCACTGTACCTAGCTATTCCTAAATTCATTGTATAAATTTATTTATCCATTGAATAAATAAATGCTTGAATCAACCATGGAGACACCATGAATTCAGATATAATTGACCAGGGGGGTCTTAATTTTTGCAATATTTGAAAAAGTCAATATGCTGATGAATCTTTGTGATATTGCCTCTTGAGGTTAACTAAATATTTAGTTAAGTGTTTCCTACATGCCTAAGCACTATTTTTAAAAGTCATTTCTCACAACTCTGAGTGATAGGTATGATTACCGTTCCCATTCTACAAGTGAGAAAACTGAGAGAGGCAGAGAATAGGTGACTTGACCAGAATCACACAGAAGATCTTGAACTTAGATTTTACTGCTTTCAGTCTAGTGTTCTCTCAGTCAAGTAACATACTTGTCTTGGAATCCCCTGATCCTTTAAAATTCCCCTTCAAATTGCTTTGTTTTCTAATTTGCATGTGTTTTTACTTAACCATGTAAGTATTGTTTATCATCAGTACAATGTAAGCTTCTTGGAAATAACTTCACTTTTATTTCATCTGTATTTCCTGCATGCTACCCCCCACCAAGTAAAACATAATCTCCTTGAGGGCAAGAAAAGAAAATCTATCCCATTTTATACTTGAGTTCATGTTTTAATGTTTCATGTTTTTGTTTTTCTATTACCATTGCCAAGTGCAGTATCCGGGGCTCAATAAATACTTGTTGAATTGAATTACAGTGAAATCTAATATGGTTTAATTTAATACCACAATGATATTAAATATATATTTTTAATGCAGGGTAAGGTAAGACAATTGTCCTTTTCTCCCTTCTTGCTCAGGCACTGTTTTGATCAGGGTTTTGGACACACACCATTGTTCTTTTGGTATTGTCAGCATTTTCACTGAGAACTTGAGCTATATTTATACTTTAGAAGTAGGAATGCACTCTGGGTTGGAACTGAATGTCCAGGAGGACTGTGGAAAGGCTGCTGTTTAAAAAAGCACATACTGAATGGAAAGTAGGACTCTTTCAGAACTCTAGGTCTTGTCAATCAGTCAAAGTTTTTGTTTTCCAGGCGCTCAAGAGCCTGTATTGACAATTAGGTCTAATGATACCTGCACATAAAACCAAGGGCAGGACCTGGGAAATAGATGCTGCTGATGGGTAAGACAGGTAGATTGTTGCGAGAGACAGCACAACCTATTTAAAGAGCAAAGGTCTTAAAATCCAAAGATTAGGTTGCAAGCATAGGATGGAGCACATACTTATGAGCAAACTGAGCCTGCTAAACTGAGAATCAGTTTTGACATCTATTAAATGGGGATATAGGGGTGATGTTAGCTGAGTTGTTTCAGTTGTATCCAACCATGGCCCCATTTGGGATTTTCTTGGCAAAGATGCTAGAGTGGTTTGTCATTTCCTTCTCCAGGTCATTTTGTAGATGAGGAAACTGAGACAAACAGAGGTGAGAGAGTGGTCCAGGATAAAACATCTGGTAAGTGTCTGAGGTTGGATTTCAACTTTTATCCTCCTGACTCAAATGTTAGCCCTCTATCTATGGTACCACCTAGATACCTTGTAAATGGTGATGGTAATGATAGTAGTAGTAATGGTGATGGTAGTGGGTAGTAGTGATAGTGGTGGTGGTGGTGGTAGTACATTAGTAATGATGGTGGTGGTGATGATGATGATGATTGCAGGACCTCAGGCAAGATTATTGACATCAAAAGTGCTTTGAAAAACGTAAAGTGGGGGGGGGCACTTGGGTGTCACAGTGGATAGAGTACCAGCCCTGGAGTCAGGAGGACCTGAGTTCAAATGCAACCTCAGATACTTCATTCTTACTAGCTGTGTGACTTTGGGCAAGTCACTTAACCCCACTGCTTTGCAAAAACCAGAAAAAGACAAAAAAAGAAAAAAAGTGTAATAGATATTTCATTGGATGATATTAAGGACATGACAATTTTCCACATATTTAGCTCCATTTTATAGAATTCCTCTCTTCTTTCAAAACCAAGCTTAAAGACCACTTTCAACATGAAAGCCTTTCTGGTTCTCTCACTACTATTATCTTTCCTCTCAGATTAACTTCTCTTTAATTCATACATTCTTTATATCTAACTTCAATATCTGGCATAATGCTGAACAATAGTGGACACTTAATAAATATTTGTGGATAGATTGAATTGTAATGTTCTTAAGTCTTCTGAGAAAATAAATTTGATTCTTTCCAGCCCCTTCCTTCTACCTAAATGATGGATACATATTTAAATAGTGAATAGATCTCCTTAAATACATATTATACCAGCACAGAACACTAACTAGCTATGAAGAATGAGATCTATTCACACTGTAGACTGTAGTCCATTAAAATGTCTTATGAGATTTGACCTTACCACCAAAGTGGTCAAGAACCTTACAGCCTTTGATCACATACACTGACCATGTAGTTACTCAGAATTTGTTGGTCATTTATCATGTAAGAGACACTAAACTCCTGGGGCTACCAAAAACCTCAAAAATATCCTTGCCTTCAGGGAGCTTACATTCTAATATGAAACATAAGATACATAAAAAATAAGTTATTAGTATTTCTCTATTATCTATATTTGTTTAGATGGAGAGGAAGAAAGAGAGAAAGATATAGAAAGAGAAAGTGTTGGTACTGGCAGTTGGATGAATGGGAATGGTCTCCTGTAAAAGGTATATTGAGTTATGAGAAGGGATAGTGTTTTTGCAGACAGGAGAGATAATGAGTACAAAGACACATTCTCATTCTGTAACATTTAAGTATTATTCTTTCTATAACTTTATAGTTATGGTAATATTTTCCCATGATGGCCAGATAGCTTCCAGGAAATTGAGGTCTTGGGGGAAATATGATTGCAGGCAAAAAAGTTAAGGCCATATTGATGCTTGAACCACCAAGAGTCAGGCTTGGATGTTCCATGTTATGGAGTCCATTGTTGCTGGAGCTCCATGGTCCCTCAGTTTTATTGAAGGGAACCCACATTCCAGGATGCCTACAGCATCCAGACCATTACCAGAAGTCCTTGGGGTGAGATGGTTCTGGAAAAGGCAGTGAGAAGGATGTCTTTGCACCATATTCCCCTCACTATAGTAAACATAATGCACAAGTCAGGCCATCATATCTATGATGACATGGTCCTCTTCAATTACAAAGGACAGCTTCTACTACTATGCTCAACTGCCTTCAGGGTCTAAGACAACTATCCCAAACTAACAATCCCCTAAGTATCAGTCACTACACTATATACTAGGGATAAAAAGAGGCAAAAACAGACAAAATCAGCCCTTCCTATCAAGGAACTTATGGTCTAATGGGGGAGACAACAGGCAAACAATTATGTAGAAGCAAGGTATTTAAAAAATAAATTGAAACTAAGTCTCAGAGGGAAGTCATCAAGATTAAGAAGAACTGGGAAATATTTCTTGCAAGAGGTGGGACTTTAGTGAGGCTTGGTGGTGAGAGGAAGAGGGAGAAAATTCCAGAAGTGAGGGACCCAGGATAGTCACAAAATGCTTGGAGTAAAGAGATGGAATGTGGTGTTCAAGGAGAAATAAGGGACCAGTTCAAGATTTTCTCCTTTGTGAAGACTTCCCTAACTAATAGCCAAGTCCCAATTTTTTCTGAATTTTTTCAGTTCTTATATTTTCAGTTTCTATAATCCCTTTTCATGTTCCTTCACTCACTGAAATGGGCTTTCAACTTGATTTGTGTCAGCATCAGTTAGTGAACTGCAGTGGAATGAACACTAGGCTTGGAGCCAGTGGTTCTGGATTTGAAGCATTTGACCATCTATGTGGGACCTGGAGTGAGAAAAAGTAACCATCCCGCCTCAGTTACTTACTAACTGTGTGACTCTAGGAAAGCCGAATCATATAATCTCTGTACCTTACTCCATTGCAAAAGGAAATGGCAAACTCTAGTTTCTTTACAAAAAAAACAAAACAAAACCAAACTCCATGACCAGTATTGGCATGATGTGGTCCATGGGGTCATGAAGAATCAGATATGACTGAAGACTGAACAGCAATACTTCTATGTGACAATACATAGACATTTAAATTCTCAGAACCTGATTTCCTCATTTGAAAAATCGGGATATTTATAATTGTATTCTCTACCTCATATGCTTGTTGTAAGCAAAGCACCATGTCACTATATAAATTTTAAAGTGAATCATAGTATCAGTTTCAGTAGTAGGATCTAAAAGTTACTATTACTTTGACTACTAATGCTAGAACTGATACTGATACAATAACCCCTGCTGTTATCACTACCACTATCATCAAAACCTAGACTGCCAAAACTGCCTGCTACCATCGCCTCCTTCACCGCCACCCTTCTACACCTACTACTATTACCACTACTGTTACCATCACCTTCACCTTGATCGCCACCTCCATCACAATTACTACTATTATTTGCTATATCACTACTACTGTTATTACTATGACCACCACCACTATCACTACTGTCACTACTACCACAAGCTACTATCACTACTTTTACCACTGCTACTATCACTATGACCACCACCACCACCACCACCAGTACTACTACTACTACAACTACTACTACTACTACTACTACTACTACTACTACTACTACTACTACTACTACTACTTCTACTACTACTACTACTATTATTGTCTTGGGAATGATGTACCTTCTTCTTTTATGGCTTACAAAGGGCATAATAACATTCTGTATGTAGAATATTTTCTTAATAAGTACTTGTATCTAGGCAGTTGTCTTGGTGATGTCTTCTCTTAATTCTGCCTTGCTCAGATAATATCTAGAGAAATCTGACTAGCTCATCTTATCATATAAATCCTCTCAATATTCCCATTTTGCATACAGCCTCATATTTCAGTTTGCCTTGTGCCATGAGAAAGATGTTAGGCATTTGCCATTTGGAGGATTTATTTTATATATAGAAAGAAGAATGGGACTAAATTGTTAATTAATTGAACCAGACATCCTCATAAAAATAGAAGCTGAGTCTACTGTTAGGAGAATTTTAAAAAATCAGTTTGCTATGAGGGAGAGATAATTTATTATATGACAGGCAATCACCCTTTTCTTCTTGCTCATATAGCATGGTAGTATTTTGGTAGGGTCGCTTATACTGGGTAGCCCCAAAAGCTCAGTACAATTTTAACCTATTAAAAATTAAAACTGCACTAAGACTCATGGGCTAGGCTAAGTCATTGGGCCCATGGGGTGTTCCTTTTCATTTTGGGGGTGCCCCTGCTTTTGACCTTTATATATAGATTGAACATGTAGGGTGAATAGTATTTCATAGCATCAGAGCTTCTACTTTGCTCTTTGCTCATAATGGTTCCATAAGTAGAAGATGCAAATTTTATCCTTGTTTTTATATGAAGAAATTGATGCTCAGAGGATATCATCTCATCTGGTGCAGCCTCATGAAAATAGAATGCTTGTATATGCCATATAACAGGTTGACAAAGATGAGAAAATGTAATATATACAAAATAAATTCAAAGTGCTTTTGATTTGGGAGAAGTCACTAATAAATAGGGTAATCAAGAAATGGTTTTTTGAAGGAGATATTACTTGAAGAAATCTAGGAATTCTAAGACACTCATTTGAAAAAAAAGAGATCATTCTGGGCATGAAAAATAGGTATGTAAAGGCTAAAGGCATGGTAGTAATAGCTTGCATAAAATGATTGTCAGTCAGTTTGGCCGGAGTATAGGGTAGGTGAAGATTTTTCCTCTGGATTTGTTCAACAAGATAGTGTTCCTTATTTGATCAAGAAAGATTCCAGAACCTACTGTATGTAGGAGCAAAGTTTTTCAGAATCCGATGATTTTTTTTAACTCCTAGTGTTCTTTCTCCTTTCCTCCTTCTCTCCCTCTGTCTCTCTCCCTTCTGCTTTCTTTGTCTCTGTTTCTCTCTTCTCTTTCTGTCTCTATGTGTCTCTGTATCTATCAAATTGTCTATCTCTTTACTCTCTTGATTTGTCCAGAAATTAGCTTTCTGATATATAACATCAGACTGGGGAGATAAATGTGTATTTCACACTCATTTATTTAAGTCAGATTGTCTCTTGTAAGGGGTAATGTAAGTTCTGTCAAGGCAAAACTGTTTTTCTTTCCTTTTTTTCTTTTGTATTGTTAGTTTCAACATCTTGCATAGGACTTGGTTCATAGTAGATGCTTAATAAATGTGTGTGGATTGACTGGCTGTGAGTACATTCTGAGCAAAGACACAGAACATGATCAGAGAATAAGTTTAATTCGCTTTAAGTTAGAGTAGATAGTTTGAATTGCTATAAAGTCTTTCCCCCCTATATCAAACCGTAATCTGCCTCTATATACAATTTCTGCTTGATGTTCCTTGTTCTGATATCTGGTATTAAGAAGAATAAATGTGATTCCTGGTGAGTTCCTCATCGGAAGAAGTGTTCAGAGACCAAATGGTCAGTTTTTAGAAAGGGTCATAGGGTTCATAGACATAATGCAATAATAGATGTGAATTTACAAGTGATTACAGATGCCATTCATCCAAACTCCACATTTTTCTGATAAACTCTGAAACTGAGACTCAGAGAAGTTATGGGATTTGCCAAGATCACACAGATTTTAGCAATCAAGGGTGGGATTTGAACAGGAGTCCTTTGAGTCCAAAGTCAATATTTGTCCCATTGCATAAGGAGATTTAGAGGTTGGGCTATACTTCTCAAACATCACTCAACTTTGCGATTAGGATATTAAATATGTAGTTCAATTAATCATTATTGTGAGGTAGAAGAATGTAGGAATAATGAGTTATCTTTAGAAGGTTGAGCATCTAAGTTCAAATTCTCCCTTTGGCATAGTGATAGCTCTATGATACTTGAGCTTTTAACCAAGTTGCAGAGCCAATGCTGATCTGCAGTGGAGTCAGTCAGCAAACATTTATTAAACTCTTTCTGATTGCCAGATAGTGTACTTAGGTCTGGAAATGCAAATATAAAATTTGCCTCTGTCTGTCTATATGTCTATCTATCTACTTAATTATCTATTTTTGCTATTATCTATATTACATGAAGTCTGCATGAAACTCTAACTTTCTTTTCAATGCCTTTTAAATTTTTTTAAATTTTCATTTAGGGCCTACTTTAATTTCTGTATCTGATTTTGATTAATCTTGAATCAAAGATAGGAAGGAAAATAGGCAAAAGAAAATTATAATCTTGGAAACATTCATAAAGAAAAGCAGAATTTTCATAAAACTACACCAACCCAGCATTTCAGAGATGAAACCCCATTCAAATTTACTCTTGGCACACCTCAAATTCTTCTCTGGGAGAAAGGTGTCATTTCCTGAGGGAATCACTTCTCTCTTTCTGGCTTGTTTCTCAATCCTGCTCTGAGGTTTAGGCTCTGACACCAGCTTGATTAGAACTCAGGCTGCTACCCCTCAAGCCCCCTCTGAAGTAGTCCTTTCAGTCACTGAATGAAATAGGAATGTCATAAACGGATGAGAGGAGTGGATCTGCTTTGAGTTATGTTCCACGGAGCATAGTCAAAGGTCCCAGATGTATCAAGGTGATTCCCCAGGAGACACCCTCTTATGTGTCCCTGACTCTCAGGATGACTCTGGGAGGGAGGGGAAGGCACAGGAACCTGGAGAAACTGATGGACCTGTGATGTTTCAGATAGGGGAGGAATGTCTAGAAGGGTATTTGACTTTTTCTTGACTGAAACCTGCAAATTGAATTCATCAGGAAGTACTACCCTGAGCATATCCTTCATTAGACACTTGTGACTCCCTGGTTAAAACTGGTTAAAACTCTCATATATTGCAGAGTGATCATCACAATCTTAATTGCTTTCAAGAACCACTTTCAATGACCAGATTCTATTAAACCTATGAAAGCATATTTTCTCAAGTCTCCAAGGTGGGGAAAATATCATGCCCCTTATTTAAGAACAGGATCAAAGTTCATATATTTTTGAACTGGAAGGAAACTAAGACATCACCTAGTCTAGTTCCTTTATTTTATCAATGCAGAAATAAAGGTTCAAAGATATTAAGTTATTTGCCTAAAACTACACAGCAAATAAGTTGTAGGGTCCAGTTTTGAAGTCAAGTTTTGTGAACTCCAAATAAAATTCTCTCATCAGAGCTGAAGCCTAACTCTGTCTTCTCCTGCATTATCATGTTAGAATTCCCTTCCTTCCCATCACCCCCTACCTTCTCCTTACTATCTTAAGAAGAGTTAACAGGGGTGTCTAGGTGGTGCAGTGGATAGAGCATTGGCCCTAGATTCAGGAGGACCTGAGTTCAAATTTGACCTCAGACACTTAATAATTACCTAACTGTGTGATGCTAGGCAAGTCACTTAATCCTATTTGCTTTGCATAGAAAAAGAAGAAGGACTAACAGAAAGGACTCTGTAGATGGGAGAACTAGAAGAGAGTGGAAACTCTGAATAAGGGTCACCTACTGTCATTACTACTACTGTGAATAATTATCATCAAATCTTTCCCAACTTTTTTGGATGGAGTTGAGATAAATGTACTATTGGGATAAGTTAAAACTGGTTAAAACTCTCATATATTGCAGAGTGATCATCATGAGTATCCAGAGTATCCAGGAGAAGCTTATAAAAAGTTCAAAATCACAGAGGTAGAGAGGAATTGTGTTTAGTAAAATTTCATTTGATAGGGCAACTAAGATATCATTGATGACTATGGATATGCCAGGTCCAAAGAAGATTAAATGGTCAGGCTGGTAGTGCAGTAGATAGAGCACTGAACTTGAAATCATCTTACTGAATTCAAATACAACCTGAGACATTTATTAACTGTGTGACAAAAGGAAAGTCACTTAATATCATTTACCTCAGTTTCTTCTTGTTAAACAAACTGAAGAAGAAAAATTTTAATATCTTTGCCAAGAAAATCCCATATAGGGTTCACAAAGAGTTAGATGACTGAAAATGTCTGAACCATAGCTACAAAATATTATAATATTAAATATAAAAGATTAATATTATAAGGACTTATCCCAATACTACATTTATCTCAACTCCATCCAAAAAAGTTGGGAAAGATTTGATGATAATTATTCACAGTAGTAGTAATGACAGTAGGTGACCCTTATTCAGAGTTTCAAAGTTTGCAAAAGACTTTATATACATTTTCTTAACTGGCCTAACTACCCTGTGAAGGAGGCACTATTTTTATTTCAGTTTCACTGAAAGATGGGAAATTTAATACTTAAATATGAAAAATGAGGAAACAGAGGCTCATAGTATATGTAATTTGTTCTGAGTCAAACAGAAAACTGCCATCTAATTCAAGTCTTCTAGGACTCCCAAACCAACATGCTCTCCTATCTACCACAGTTTCTTCTTTGGTCAATAAAACAAAAAAAAAAACCCTTCCTTTTTCTGGTGTTATAAAGTTATAAAGAAAGGGAGATTTTTATACCTTGACCAAGTGTTGTAAGAACTGTGGTAGCAGAAGAGAGGAAACAAGAGAGGAGGAGAGGAATCAATACTCCCAGTAATTCAGGGTAATGGAACTATTACACAAGAGGATAAGAAAACCTTCAGACATGATAACATTAAGGTTGGGCCAACACTGATGACCTGCTCTCTATTCATTCGGAAAAGATAATAGCATCACAGGATTCAGAACTGGGGAAAAAAAACCTTTGTAATCCTCTAGTCCACCTCCCTCATTGTAGAGATGAGGTAGCATAGAGTCAGGGAAGGTAAAATGAAAACTTAGAGGAGATATGATCAAAATTTATAAAATCTGAATGAATGTGTAGAGAGCAAAATTCAGATGACTCACCAAATTTTCCAATACAACCAATATCATACATGGCTAATTCTATCCTTGTATCAGTGTCTATTCTCCAGGAAAGGTAGAATTCTCAGTTAATTGGATCTCATACAAGAGTCTGAGTCACAACTTATCACAGACCATTTGCTAACCTGCTGGTTGTCAGCATAAAACTACCTTCTGACACCTTTTAATCTTCAGCAGTTCTAGTGGTCTACAGGGTCCCATAGTGAGGCAACTGTTTCCCCAGGGAGACAGATGACAAAGAATTCATGCCTCAACCTCTCATTTCTAAATGTGTTTATATGGAAAAGGGAATGGATTTGGAATGTGAGGATTTGAATTCCAGCTCTACGATTTGTTGTGTATTTGAAAATACTTAAAATTTTAAATAATATTTTATTTTCCCCCAATTACATGTAAAAACAATTTCAACATTCATTGATTTTTTTAAGTTTTTAGTTCCAAATTCTATCCCTCCCTGAAATGAAAAGCAATCTGATACAGATTACACATGTGCAATAATATGACATTTCCATATTAGTCATTTTGTATAAGTCAAAAAAGAAAAAGAAAGAAGGAAAGAAAGAAGGAAGGAAGGAAGGAGAGAGAGAGAGACAGAGAGAGAGAGAGATTGATAGAGAGAGAGAGAGAGAGAGAGAGAAGAGGATGAAAGAAAGAACGAAAGAAAGAAAGAAAGAAAGAAAGAAAGAAAGAAAGAAAGAGAGGAAGGAAGGGAAAATAGCATGATTTTTCTATATTCAGACATAAGTTCTTTCTCTGAAGGTGGTTAGAAATTTTCATTGAGTCTTTTTGAGATTATCTTGGATCATTGCATTTCTGTGAATAGTTAAGTAAGTAAGAGTTCATCATATAAAATTGTTTTATTCTGTACATTGTTCTCCTGGTTCTGTTCACTTTCCTTTTTATCAGTTCATGTATATCTTTCCAGTTTTTTAAAACATTTTGAAACATTCTCTTGTTATTTCTTATGACAGAATAATATTCCATCACAGTCATTTATCACAACTTGTTCAGTCATTCCCCAATTGAAGGGCATCCCTTCAGTTACTCATTCACAAAAGAACTGCTATAAATATTTTTCTGCAACTTTTCTCCTTCCCTGCTTAATCTTGCTCACTTAAACTTGCTCTTTTTTGGAATCAGAAACCTGGAAGCAAACTTAGCTGAACTTTCGGTTCAGGTAGATTGTACTATAAGAAAATTTAATCTCAGCAGTATCATCACAGCTGCATCCTTCATGCTATTTGCTGTATGCGTGGTACTACAAATTAGGTCACAAGCCCCAACCTTATGCATGATCATTTTTCAGAAGTAGATACATGTCTAAATCCTTTATACCTAAAGCTGTCAGGCTCCTCACTTTTACACATTCTGTTCTTTTATTACTTCTGAAGTTCATCACTGCAGGCTCAAGCTCCCAATTTCTATGCATGATATTCCTATTGCCTATTTTCACTTCTCTGCCCACCAATTAATCTATCAGTAAATTGGTTAAGTATCTATCATGATCCAGGCACTGTGTCAGTTGCTGAAGATAGAAACAGGAAAACATTTAATCTCTGTCTTCAAGGACTTTAAAATCTAAAGAAGAAAACAAGTAAATAAGTAGGTATAAAGAAGTATGTGCAGATTAAATAGGAGATAATTATGAGAAAGAAGGCAGAAGAATTCAGAGGCAGTAGGGATGACTTCTAGTAAAAAGTGGAATTTCATTTGGAAGTTGAAGAAATCTGGGAAAGTCTCTGGGTATGAATGATCAGGGGAAATCTTTTAAGACATGGGAGGCAACCAGGAAAATTGCCAGGGATGGAAAGTCATGTTCATGGAACTGTCAAGGGGTCAGTCTTACGGTCTTAAGATTACTTATTGGAGAGTTAAGGTGTAAGAAGATTGGAAAGACAGGAAGGGAATTGGGTTTTCCACTTCAAACAGAGGATTTGCATTTGATCCTGGAGATGAGGAAGGGCCTCTGAAGTTTAATTATTGGGGTGGTGGTAGTGGTGTTATCTGATAAGTCTGGAACTAAACTTTAGGAAAATCACTGTAGTGATTGGAGAATGTTTTGGAGTGGGAGAAGATAAGGTGGGCAGTTTCATCAGAAGATTATTACAATAGTTACCTTATCCAAATTAGGTTGTTGCCATCTTGCAGTCAAATGTAGCAACTCTCTGACATGCCTAAATATTGCTTGAAGTATTGTGCTCATTAGTTCCTCTAATGAAAGTGGAAACATCAGTGCTCTTCTTTCTCGATTTCATACTGTACAAATTTCTAGACATTTTTGGGCCTCAATTTCTTCATATCTATAATCGAAATTTGTGGCTAGATAATGTCAAAGGTGCATTATAATGCTTTAACCTATGATCCAATGACCTTAATATTCATTTCCTGACCTAAATACATACAATTCACATCATGAAGAAATAAAAGAATGATCACCTGTGGATGGAGAGTAGATTCCTTTAAGCAATATGGTCCTATCAAATATCCTCCTGGCATAAATAGGCTAGAGTAAAGTAAGATGGAAGGAAGGAAGGAAAGAAGGAAGGATAAAGTGAAGGAAAGAAGGGAGGAAGAAAGGAAGGAAGAATGGAAGAAAGAGATTAGATCTTTGTCTCATTCTACCAACTCCCATCTGTCTTCCCCTGTGTATCTATCTTCCACTTTGAATACCATATGTCTGTTCATGGTCCTTATATGTTGCCTAATCTCTCCTGTCTGTGTTCACACCAAGCATCCATATTTTTGCACACTCCTCCTTCTCCTTTCTCTTGGTACCAGTCATGTCTCATTGGTCCTCCTGATCTTACTTCCCTGACACTAGACCCCATGTTCCTTGGACACTGTAATAGCTCCTTTCTTGTTATTCTCAATCCCTCCTTTCTCCACAGCCCAGGGCAAAAATTGGTTTATGTTGAAGTCTGCAGAATAGTTCACTTCCTAAAATAAAAACTGTCTGCATTTGTTTAGATGAATATGGGCATTTTCACTCAGTTTTACTATTAGTTTGGGAATGGAACAGACTTCATGATTTCTACTCTACCCAAAACCCAATCTTCTGGGCACACTTTCTTTCCAATCAATGTTTTTGTCCTTCATTTTGAAGATGGCTACAAAAGGAAGGCAATGCCATTCCAGGTACATGAACCAGATTTGAGAGAGGGAATGCTGAGCTAAGTCACCAGCTTCCCTTTCTCGTCCAGAGCCATCTCAGTCCAGTGACTGTGGACTGGAGGCAATGAGGTTTAAGTAACTTGCCCAAGGTCATACAACTAGTAAGAGTCAAGTGTCTGAGGTAGGATTCAAACTCCTATCCTCCTGACTTTAAGGGCAGTGCTCTATCCATGGAACCACCTAGCTGCCCTGTTAAACATTCAAGATCACAACTACCTCAGAGTCAGTCTTTTTCTATTCACTTTTTTCACTCTATATACTTAAATCTGAACTTTTCTTGTTTCTACCTCCCAACATTTCACATTCATACTTTTCTTTCCAGGTACATGAGCTATATTCATCCAGTCCATCATTCTTCAGTTGAACCACTGTACTAGTAACCTAACTGAACACTGCATTAGTTTCTCTTCTAGTCAGCTAGGGGGAATAATAGATAGAACTGCAGTTAGTTCAAACCTGACCTCATGTACTTATTAGTTTTGGGACCCTTGACAAGACTGTCACAATTTAATTAATTATAAAATGGAAATAAAGAGTAGAACCTACCTCTCAGGATTATTATGAGAATCAAATAAGATAATTTTGTAAAGCATTTGGCATGGTGCCCAGCACATAGTAGTCACTGTGAATAGCTCTCTTCCTTCTTTTTTCCTCCCTCCTCCCTCCCTTTCCTTCTTTTTTTTCTTGCCTTCAGTCCTTCCTTCCTACCTGCCTGCTTTCTTCCCTCTCTTGTTTCTCCCTTCCTCCTTCCCTTCCTTCCTCTCTCCCTTCCTTGGTCCTTCCCTCTTTCCCTCCCTCCCTCCCTTCCTTCCTTCCTTCCTTCCTTCCTTCCTTCCTTCCTTCCTTCCTTCCTTCCTTCTTTCCTTCCTTCCTTCTGATTGTTGGAGCCTTGATTGGCTCAGAGTCAATGTAAATAGCAATTATTTTGATTTTGGCCAGAAATTCTGAGGGCAGATTGATTTTTTTTTGGTCTATGCAAAAGAGGCCATTTTTTGCTTCATTTATTTCTTACTCAGCCTTAATCACCTTATGGGTATTGCTTCAGTCAAAAAGGACTGAGAAAGTCCTTAACTTAAAAGGTCTTTCCACTGCACCCAGGGCCATCTCAAGTCTTTCTTGTTTATATCTGGCCACTGTTTCTAAATGACTCTAGGAGGAGAAAGTGAGACTTGTGACTTTACACAATGCTCCCTCACTTAAATCCAATTCACTTTCCTTTCATGGTAGCACCTCCCTGGTATCATGGTCCTCTGAGAACAAAAGAGAAACAACAACAATCTTTCTATGCTTTTCATCAGCTACATGTCATCCTTAGAATGTGCTTCTTCCTCACCTCTCTCCTATAGAATCCTTCACTAAGCTCAGCTCAGCTCAGTGAATTATAAATAAGATTTTTCATGTCCTCTTCAGAAATTATTTTGCTTTTCTATAATTGTATATAATTATAATTTATATAATAATATAAGTATTTTACATTTACTTATCTGAATTTTATCACTCCAAACTGTCAACAGAATTTATTTCATTGAGGCTATTTAATTTTGTCATTATAGCCTCAGCAGCTAGCACAGTTCTGACACATAGAAGGTACTTGCTCAGTCTTGACAACTACAGCTACATGAATGGCTTCTAATCTCATGATAACTGAATATGCATTATTGCCCTGAGAAAGTAACGCTTGTCACATAAAGGTCACCCTGCCTCTGTAGTTTGTAAAGTACCCATATCTAAGCACTATCATCAAACTCTTTGAACCTTGCAAGAGTTAAAAATGGAATCTGTAACCCTTATAGCTTGTGCAGGCTTAAAGCATAAATGAAACCCAGCATTTCCATAGCATTTTTAAAGGCTTACAAAACACCAGTTTTGTAGAAAAGGAATTCAGTCAACCAGAAAGAGTTTTTTTCCCTCATAGTCAAGAAGTTTTGGATTTTGATGCTTGAACCCACTTTTCTTGACCCCAAGTCCAACATTCTTTCTACTGTGTCATTCTGCCTTTCTTTCATTTACATAACTAGACTTGAGAGAATAACTTAATATAAAGCAAACCCTCTGCTCTCCTCAAATCTGTCCTCTGGTACCATTAAAAGAAAAAGAGTTTTGAACTGAATAAACCATTGGTCAAACCCAAAATGATACTTTTTCTATTCTCATGGATCTTGATATCCACATAAGACCTAGCTCTGTTTTTCATTGATGTCTTTGCCCATTCTTTTTCTTCTCATTTTCCTAGTAAGGAAGGGAACTGTTAGATTTTTTATGATTTTTAAGGCATAATATTTACTTTTATACTGTGGAGAAACTGTTCTTTTGGTTTTATTTCCCTCTCATGATCTAAAGCAGGGGAAATATATGAGTGACTAATAAATATGTATTTTTTGTTTTTCTTCTAATAAAATCAATTTAGAGGTTTAATAGTAATCAGAACTTAAAGTTAGTAGTTTTCAAAGGATAAGATGTTTTTTTCTTTCCACCAAATTATGGTGAAGCCAAGCAGGACTAAAGGAAGATATGGTAAATAACTACCTAGACATGTAAGAGATTCCATAATGACCTTATTGTTATTGCTGATGATAACAGCACTCTATTAATGCAAAAAAAATCTCCCTTCTATATGGAATTTTTACCATTTTATTAATTTTGTGATGCCTTGAATGTACCAGCTAAGGCAATAACATAAAGAGAGCTAATTTTCAGACTGACTAAGGAAATAAATGCCTTTTCTTGTGTTTGAGACCTTTGTGACAAATTAATCAGAAAGTCTGTTGATGCTCATATGATGAAGTATCCCACATATGAATGCTTAATCAGATTTTTGTCCACATTTTGTTGAATGTGTTAATCAATGTATTGCTTTCTTTTATGCATTTAAGCACAAAAGAAACCAAGATACATGAGGCATTAGAAATGTATTTCCCACATTATGACTTTTTGTACCTTTTGAATATTTAGAAGGAATTGCTACAATGATTCTGAAACATGTTGGCAAGTATAAAGCAAGTAATTTCAAAATTCCTAACACAATGGAAGAGATGCAGGACAATAGTGAAAAATCTAAATCTATTTTTTATTGTCAATGGAAATGCACGTACATTATATCTTGAGTGATATAAAGATACTGGGGTTAAATGGCTTCTCATTGTCACTTTTCTTTTGAAATGGAACATTCAAGGAGGGAATTGTGTTGGAGGGATTTGTCATCTGCCCAATGGATTGCATACAAGCTGAATGGCATGATTTTTTTTTTCTTTTCTCTGAGAAAGAAGCCTTTACATTTATGTATGTGCAGAGGAAGAAGATTGGGGTAACTATAGGGTAGGGAACTCTATGACTTCGAGTCATAGTCTAGTCTATTCTAATCATAGGAATCTCCACAGTTTAAATTGCTTTTGAAATTGGACTTTAAGGCATGTCTTTTTTAGGGAGTACTTGATTCTGATAGTTACACAAATATGCTTGTGCTTGGAATTTTTTTAATATTAGGGAAACTGATCTTTTGAAGCTACTATTTATGCCATTTAGCAGGAGTAGATTACATTAGAATTCTTCTACCTAGAGATAGTAAAACGATATAGTTACACTTATTAATTAAGCCTTGCCACATTTGCAGAAAGCTGGAAAGTATATCATCAAATCTGACTGAAATGCTTCCATTTCAGATAGAGCTGATTCATTTTACTGCTGTGATAACTATAGCTGTCTACTTAACCAATTCAAATTGGAAACATGTTAAGAATTTACTGGATATGTTACCCTTGACTATGAGAAAAAGAAACTCTTAGGTGCTTAGGAGAGACACAAACATAATCTGGACACATTTACATCAGTCAACCCTTTATAGCCAAGGAATGAGAATGCATGGAACTTTTTCCCTTTCTCTTGTCATCTACTCTTCAGTTGTGATGCTGACAATATATGAAATTCAGAATAGAAGGATGATTAGGGGAAATCTAGGAAAAGAGAAGGAAAGGAAGAGAAAGAAATGGTAAGGGAAAAGGACATTTAATCCATTTCTCTTTTTTTATATCCACAGTGCTTAGCATGATGCCTAGTCCATAGTAGATACTTGATAAATATTTAGTGATTGACTGAGAGGAGGAGGAACTAAACTGAGTATCATGTTCTAAATAAATAAATTGACTTTTTGAATCCCATCTGTTGGATAATGATAGATGAGATGTGCTGATCTTTCATTTACCTTTGATGATAGCTCCATTTACAGCTTAGTAAGTCATTTTGCAGAAGAATTTAAGCCCTTAAAATTCTGCCTCTTAGATTTAGTCAGCAAAGATCAGCTTGAATTTAACCAACCAGCCAGTCAATGAGTATTTATTAAGTGTTGAGTATGTCTGAGACGCCATGCTAAGACAACAGCTGTCTTTGAAGAGTTCACTTTTTAATGGGTGAGAACACATTATAAACTATGTATTTGATATATACAGAATGGATAGAAGATAATCTTCCTTGCTGCTAGGGGAGGCATTTATAATCAGGTGAGGAGAGGGGCTAAAGGGAGACCAGGAAGTGAGATTTGAAATGTGATTTAAATGTAGCCTAAGAAACAAAAAAGGAGCAAGAAGAGAAAGAATGTTGGATTTGAGAAAAGTTTCAGGATTTGAGAAAAGTTTCAGCAGATATAGATTGTGAGCAAAGGAAACCCAAGGTGCACGTAAGTGTTTTTGAATCAAAGTTTACATAAGAGTAGAATAGAAGAAAAAATGATCTTTAGGTTAGGAAGGTTGTGAAAGACTTCAGAATCTTCAGTAGAGAAACCAGATATTAAAAAAGTCATTTGAGGGTTTTACAATAGGAGTTTGAAGAGAAGATACAGAGCATCAATAAAATTAGCAAATATTTATTTCATATTCCTATTCCCTGTAAGACTCTCAGTCCTGGGATGTTGAAGGAATAAAATGAGGAAAGCTGACTACTTATAGAAAGCACATAATTTAAGAATATGCCATCCATAGCAGAAATTCACTCTTAAAAAACTACACTTTTAAGATTAAAAAAAAATTTAGGAGCCAAGATGGTGCCCTGAAGGCAGCATCTCCCAGAAACTCCTTTCCCCCAAAACTCCAAAAAGCCAACAAATTATGACACTAGCTGAAATTTAGAGGGGCAGAACCCAAAGAAAGACTGAGTGATACATTTTTGCCATTCCAAGTTAACTTAGAAGTGTGTTTCACTGAGACCTGGAGTTGGAAAATAAGCCACAGGCTCTCAGCCCAGCTCAACCCAGCCCAGACCAAGGATCACTGGCAACAGCTTGAAGGGGCTCTGAGAGAACTCTGATATACCAGAATGAGTGTGGAATGAGGAGCACTGGCCACAGAACCTGCAGTGAGAATGGGGGAAACCAGCCTGCCCCTCCAGAACACAGCCCACAGATGTTAAGGGGGTCGAGGGAGACAGCAGAAAGCTTGCTACTTTCCCTGGGGCAGGACTCTGCTATGTGCCCACATTCAGATCCAGACTGTAGTTTGGCCTTCCATACTAAGATAGCAGGGCTTCTCCTCACAGGTCCAGGGCGGAGTAGAGTACCTGTGGTCACCTACATATCAATGCACAGGCAAGAGAGCATATGTACTTGGAGGAATAAAGGTCCCAGTGGGGTGTACCAAAAAACCCCAAAGCAGGTGTCCCAATAATACTCAAAAGCTCAGGAAGCACTCCAAAAGCAGGCACAAGCTGGAGAAATGAGTAAACAGAGGAAAAAGAGGAACACCATTAAGAAATACATTGTCTATGATCCCAAGAAGGATCAAAATACTCAATCTGAAGATGAGGAACTACAAGCTCCTGCATCTAAAGAAAGCATGAAAAATGGAAGTTGGAATGAGACAGTGACAGATTTCAAAAAAAAAGATTTTGAAAATCAAGTAAGGGAGATAGAAGAAAAATTGGGAAAAGAAATGAGAGAGATACAGGAAAAACATGAAAAAGAAGTCAGCAGTTTAGTCAAGGAAATCCAAAAAAAATGCTGAAGAAAATAACATGTTAAAAACCAGTCAAATAGATAAAACAGTTCAAAAAGTAATTGAGGAGAATGCTTTTAAAAGCAGAATTGGTCAGATGAAAAAGGAAATAAGAAAGCTCTCTGAGGAAAACACATCCTTCAGATGTAGAATGGAACTAAAGGAAGCTGATGATTTTATGAGAAGTCAAGACAATACTTCAACACCAAAAGAATGAAAAATTAGAAGAAAATATGAAACATCTCATTGAAAAAAACAACTGATCTGGAAAACAGAATCAGGAAAGATAATTTAAAAATTATTGGGATAACTGAAAGTCATGACAAGAAAAAGAGACTTGATCTCATTTTTAAAGAAATCCTACAGGAATATTGCCCTGATATCCAGAAGCAGAGGGTAAAATAGAAATTGAAAGAATCCACCAATCTCCCCCAGAAAGAGATCCCCAAAAAACCAACCCTCAGGAATATTATAGCCAAGTTCCAGAACTCCCAAGTCAAAGAAAAAATGTTACAAGCAGCCAGTGGGAACACAATTGAAACATTGTGGTGCTGCAGTCAGGATCACACAGGACTTAGCAGCAACTACATTAAGAGCTCATAAGGCTTGGAAAATAATATTCTCTAAAACAAAAGAGCTTGGAATGCAACCAAGAATCAACTACCCAGCAAAACTGAACATCCTCTTCCAGGGGAAAAGATGGACTATCAATGAACCAGGGAAATATCAAATGTTCCTGTTGAAATGACCAGACCTGAACAGAAAGTTTGACCTTTAAATACAGGACTCAGGTGAAGCACAGAGAGTGCAGGAGAAGGGTAAATTATGGGGGTCTTAATGATGATGAACTGCATGTATTCCTGCATAGAAAAAATGATACTGATAATACTCATATGAACCTTCTCATTTAATAGAGCAAGTAGAAGTAGCTTTTATAGATGCTGCACAGAAGAGAGCTAAATTTGAAAATATAATATACTGTAAAAATGGATTTAATGGCTAAGAAGAAAATGCACTGGGAGTAAGAGAAAGGATATGTAGAATAGGCTAAGATATTTCATGTAAAAGATTTTTTTAATTTTTAATTTTTTTTACAATGACCCTTTGCATGGATATGGGAGGGGGAGAGGTGAGGGGGAATGAATGAACCTTTACTTCCATCAGAAATGACTCAGAGAGGAAACAGCATATGCACTCTATAGGGTATAGACATCTAGAATAACAAGGAAAGAAGGGGGAAAAGGGAAAAGGGGGAATGTGGGTGATAGAGGAGAGGGTAGATCATAGGAGAGAACAGTCAGATATAACACATTTTCTTTTTTACTTCTTGAAAGGGTCTGGGATTGGGTGGCCTGGGTCTCTGGGGTGATATGTGGGCTTGGGACCTCTTGGCCTCAGGGCTGGTGATCAGTTTGCTGTGCTACTTAGGCACTGTACAGCACATTTTAGAAGAGGGACAGAGTGAAAGGAGAGAGAAAATATAATATATGGTAGTGGGGAGGAATGGATGGAGGGAATTACAATCAGCAACAGCAACAGTTCAAAAATATGAAAGTAACTTTTACGATGGACTTATCATGAAGAATGTGAACCACTTGAGACAGAGTTGATGGTATCAGGACACAGATCGAAACACATTTTTTCCCTTTCCTTTACTTTAATTCTCTTGAGGGTCTATATTTTTTGGGGGGAGAGGGGAATTATGTTTTCTCTTAAGCAAGAATATTTTAGTAATGTATAAAAAATATCACTTGGACAACAATATTCAGAGCAGCTCTATTTGTGGTGGCAAAGGATTGGAAATTAACAAAATGTCTTCAATTGGGGAATGGCTTAATAAAATGTGGTATAAGTATGGGATGGAACACTATTGTTCTATTAGAAGCCAGGAAGGATGGGAATTCAGAGAAGCCTGGAAATATTTGCATAGACTGATGCTGAGCAAGATGAGTAGAACTAGAGGAACATTGTGTACCCTGGAAGCAACATGACGGTGATGACCAACCTTAATGGAGTTGCCCATTCCATTAGTGCAACAATCAGGCACATTTATTTTTTTTCTTTAGGGACATGATTCCTCTCTCATCACATTCAACTTAGATCAATGTATATCATGGGAACAATGTATAGACTAGTAGACTGCCTTGTGGGGGGCAGTGGCGGGGGGGGGGAGGAAAGCAAGATTAGTGGAAAAATTATAAAAAAATCAAATTAAAATTAAAAATTAAAAAAAGTTTTAAAACAATGCATGTTTTTCCCCTCAATTATTTATCGATTAAATAAAGAAATGAGTCAAATTTATAGAAATAAGAGCTATTCTTCAACTGATAAATGATTAAAGCATATGAATAGGCAATTTCCAGGGATGAAGTAAAGAAAATTATCTGTGGTCTTTTGAAAAATACTCTAAATCACTATTGATTACAGGAAAGCAGATTAGAACAATTCTGTGATACCACTATATATCTATCAGATATTGGAGAGGATGTGGGAAAATTGGAACTCTAATGTATTTTTGGTGGAGCTGTAAATTTATTGAACCATTCTGTAGAACAATTTGTAGCTATACCTCAAAGGACTTTTAACCATGAATAGCCTTTGATCAAACAACATCACCACTAAGTTTATATCCCAAAGAGATAAAATAAAACAAAAATTAATGTCCTATATATACAAAAATATTTATGATAGTTATTTTTGTAATGACAAAGATTTGGAAATTCAGGGGATTTCTATCAGTCGGGGAATAGCTGAACAAGTTCTTGCATATAATTATGTTGGAATACTATTGTGCTATAAGAAATGATAAACAGGATGCTTTCAGAAAATCCTGTATATGAACTTATGCAATGTGAAATGAACAGAACCAGGAGAACATTGTATACAATAATAGCAATATTGTTTGATGATCAACTGTGAATGACAGCTATTCTCAGAAATACAATGATCCAAGATAATTCTGAAGAATGTATAATGAAAAAAATGCTTTTCTTCTCCAGATATAGAACTGATGGAAGCATACTTTTTCTCTGGTTTCTTATTTTTCATTCCCTGTTCATGTTTTTTTCACAATATGACTAATATGGAAATATATTTTGCATGTCTGTATAATCTATATCACATTTTTGCAACTTAAATTTTTAAATTAAAAATAATGTGAAAATTGTTTTCATATATAATTGGGAAAAATAAAATATTAAAGAAAAAATTAGTTTCTGTGTCAATTAACCACAAGGAAACTATTCTGATCCTAGGAAGAAAACCATGAAACAGAGACATTAGATAAATCACCTGGCATGGAATCAGGAAGACATGAATTCAAATTTGATCTCATATATTTACTAACAATGTGACTCTAAGCAAAACACTTAACCTCTCATTGCCTCATAGTTCTCAATTGTTAAATGAGGATAATAATAATAATAATACCTATCTTCTGCAAGGATAATTCTATTCATAATCAGTACATAGAACGTGCTCACACTTATGAATAATATGGTCTAATAGACCTAAAAAATGAACAGTTCTTGCTGCAAAAGAACTCAGCAGGTACTGTATCTAAGAGGCAGTCCTAAGAGAAACAAGACTGGCAAATGAAAACCAGTTAACTTAAGTCAGAATTATATGCACATTTTTCTGGAGTGGTCACTATGATGCAGGGTGCTGTGAATCTGGTGTAAGTTTTGCAATCTAATCTAATATTTTCAGCAAATGTGTAGCCTCCAAAAATGAGTGAGCAACAGATACAACAATGTGATTGTCACTTTTAGGAAAGTGTCATGCTACCACATCAGTGCTCATGTTCTCTCTCTGATTAACCCTAATGAGGTCATAGGAAAATCTATGAAGACCTGGAGGCCCTCATCATCAAGGTGTATAAAAAGGACAAGCTTGTAATTCCACATGACTTTAATGCCAGAAAAAGCATAGACTGTCAGACATGGCAGAGTCCATCAGAACAATAGTAACCATGATGGTCATTTAGTACTGAAGATTTGTATATCTCATCATCTCCTTGTCACCAAAACCATCTTCAACTTTCTTCACCACAGCATCATGGTTATATCCTCATGGCAAGCACTGTCATTTAATATTTCTTGGGTGAGATCAAAGATAGGCAGGATGTGAGAGTGACCAAGGCAATGTGTGTCACAGAGTACTGGATCAATCACATATTCATCCTCTTTGAGCCAAATACTTTCATTAAGCAAAAGCATTTTTAGAAGATTTTAGAGGGCTTCCCTCTAATTGTTGACCTAGAGAAAAAACTGTCTTATCCTTTTTTTCCATTCCCTTCTCCAACCCCAAATCCAACATTTCTTTCAGCTGAATTTTTGTAATCCTTGGAAAGGGGAGAAAGGAATGGTATGAAAAAAACCTAAGATAAATTTTCTTTTAGTCTTGTTGAATTTGCATTTTCAGTGGATTTGAGTATTTCCACATTTGAATGGAAAGTTGCAGACCATTTAAAGAAATTAAATATCTGGATTTAAGGAGATAAATGACTTCTAGAGACATTTGAAAATCTTCTCTTCTCAGGGACAGACTTTTGAAGCTATGATAGCAGATGAGTTCCCATTGACTAGTAAATAATATTTTCTTTTTGAGAATACTAAAATTAGTTTTGATACCTTCTTGGTTTTGTTTTTTATTCCTTTTATTATTTTTAGAAGCTTTAGTTGTAGTTGTCTTGTCTCTCTGATCTGTAGACCTCAACCACTTTTCTACTGTAGTTCATCTTTTATAGTAAATTCTCCTAAATTCACTTCTCATTTATAGTCCCCTAGCCATCTGTCCAATCTTGGTTTTTAATCTCTAAGTCAGATTCCTCATATTCAACTCCCACATTTGTCCTTAGTAGTTTGAGAAAATAGTTGTTCTAGAAAGATTCTACTGTTATTTTGATTAATTTTAGACTATTATTTCTTGGATGATCAACAGACCAGACATTTTCAAGATATTACAGTGTAGGATGAGAAAGTAGTTTAGAACAAAATCTTTTAAGGATCTAAAATCTCATTTTGGATATGTTCTGGGAACATCAAGAGATGATCCCTATTTGTAATTTATTGGAGGGACAATAAAATTAAGTAGATGATATTCTAGTTAATAATAGCATATCACTTTTAATATAGTGCATTTTAAATTAATATAGTGCTTTATAAATCAGTAGCTCAAATGATGCTAATAGCCATTCTGGGCAAGGAGTATTATCCTCATTGTATACATAAAAACACAGATTTGGAAATATTTCTTCTAATAATTCTTAGAATTTTGACCCCGGAAGAGTTTAGTTTATCATATATCATCATATTGATGATGATAAAGCATGTATTAAGTGTTCTCTATCTTCCAGGCTCTGTGAAAAGTTCTAGGAATAAAAATAAAGGAAAGGTAGTCCCTGTTATCATAGACTTTGTTTCTAAGATTCTAAAAGGAGAAGCCAATACATAAACTAGGCTATTAAAATGTGTTAGAGCAGGAAAAGAATGGGGCATGTGTGGAGGGGAAGATGACTATATGGTTTGGAAATGACATACAAGTGACTTAGAAAAACTGGGTAAACCTTGTAAGAACTCAAAGTTGTTCAAGGATCAGAGTTTATTATGTTGATAGGAGAGGGATGAGTTGAGATGAGTTAAATTTCTTCATTCTATAAATAAACTTTCAGCAGAAAAGTGAAGAAACATATCCAAGATCACATAAATACTATATTCTCGTTGTGTGTGTGTGTGTGTGTGTGTATGTATGTATGTATGACATCATCACATCTTCCTGAAGGAAGAGACTGTTTGCCTAAACTTGTATTTCCTGAATACAACAGACCTTAAAAAATCTATTTGTTGAATTGAATTGTCCAAGGTGACCATAGCTAAAACTGGAAGCATCCTGGGGTAATCAAGTAATCAGTCAACAAGAATTGATTAGCTCACTTTACTCAGTACTTTCCTTCCTTGTCACCCATTCCAAAGACTATGGTCTGGAGAATCTTTGACATTGACATCAAACAGTCCAGAGTGGCAATTCACTCTCTTGGACCAATATTTGAGGAAAGACTTAACCATTTTGTGACACTTTAGTCCTTTTCTTTCAGGACATCACATATCTCCTAAATAACATTATAAATTGACTGTACCCTTTCTCCATTCTATTCCTAATCCAGGGAACCAGAAGAATCATGAACCATAATCAGGACAATTCTGCAAATGTTCCTGGACTATGTGTGCTTATCTGACTTCCCCTCTCCTATGTATATGGTTTCTTCCAATAGGATGAAAGGTCGTTTAGGAGGTATTAGGGAAGGTGCTAGGTGGAAGATAACTGACAGGAGTCTGTGATGGAAGGTAGTTCCAGAAAAAGGACAGGAATATTGGGGAAAGTCACAATAAACAAACCTGGGTGAGGATGAGAAAGGAATTCCTAATTATTTTTCAACATACAGGAGGAAATAGTAGACAGGTAGCCCTCCTTATGGCAGATGGAATATCTCTACCATGCATAATTCTTTTGTGGCATAGTTGTCCTGGGTAAACCAAGTAATGAGAGAATAGGTAGGGTGTAGTTATATTGGGTAGCCCAAGGAGATGAAAGCAATAGGGAGACACGGCAGTTTTTTTAAGTAGAGGAGTGAAATGGTCAGATTTGTTCATATATATATATATATATATATATGTATATATATATATATATATATACATATATATATATATATATATTTCAATACTCTCCTTAAACCTGTTGTTAGTGTGTAAACTGTTAAACAGTAAATTACTGAAAAAATAAAAACATAAAGAACTATGTAAAAATTAATAAAATTATAGCTTGTCTTCATCTTTCATGTTTTAATGTAAAAACTCCCACAGTATTTTTAAGTATAATCTTTCTGATGGTGACTTTTTTTGTCCTTTTGGAAATGTGCTAGTTGTGTCATTGAAAGTTGAAAGAAAAGCCGTGACTACACAGGAAAGCCTCAGATTTCTCCTATCAATCCTGTTAATAGACATTGCCATTTAGCTAATGAAGGTGCTAGTACAAGTCAGTGCATACAAGTATAACAAATCATGGTTTCTTGTACAAGTCACTTTTATATGGATTTATGAGGCCATTGGGCCTTGTTTCTGATCTGAAAGCAGTGATACAGATGTCAACCTGGGGAAAAAATGTTTCAATTGAGAATTATAGACTGTTAGAGCTGAAAGCATAGAAAGGACCTTAGAACAGACTAATCATACCTGATATTTTATAGATTGCTGTCTGCTTTCAAGTGCTCTAAATGACTTTACAGAGTTGACCCTCATAAAGCCTTTGTAATGTAGGAAAAGCATTCTTGACTATCTCTACTTTATAGATAAGAGACCTGAAGCACAGACTACACAAATAACTTGCTATTTATAAACAACTAAACTAGGATTCAGCCCAAGGTCTTCTGACTCTAACCTAAAAGCAAACAAATGAATTCTGGTGTTGTAGTCCTGGGCTTATAGCCTATCTCTGCCACTTAACACCTAAATGTCCTTGGGCAAATATTATACCTCTATGGGCTTCAGTTTCTTCATATAGAGGGTATAAAGAAGAAGGTCCCATTTCATTCTACATCTCTTATCCTATGATCATTTGATTCAAAATTAGAGTAGTTCTACTGATTTCAAGCATTGCAGAAGCCACATAATTTTAGAAGTTGGAAGGGATCTTAGAGCCCATTTCGACCTACTCCCTCATTTGAAAGCTGAGGAAGCAGTCTTTTAATTTTTGAAAAGGCTTATCTGACTGCTCAACAGGTAAAATATGAAACCTGTTAATAATTGGGTCTTCACTTATTATTGTATATAGCAATAATATTTCATTTATTTGAAATGGAACCTCTGAGGCTTGTAATTGATATGATACAGTTCATGGAATTTTAGATGCAAGACTTTCCAAATCAAAATGCAATGTTCTTTTTGCTATAGGAGAATACTTCAATAGATCCATGAACTTAGCAATGTGGTTACTGTATTTAATTATATAAAGTAAAATCCTAAAACTTTTTCTAATCCAATATGATCCTTTCCCATTTCTTCCATAATTACTTTATTGAAGATTGACTAAATGAAATGGAGGTATTTGAAAGGGGGATTTTTTAAAAATATCTCTTGAATCTATGTAGTCCTTAGCTTATCTATATATTACCCTTCCTTCTGCTACATGAATAGCCTACTTTCCCCTTTGATCATTTCTTGATTTTTTTGTTTTATGTCATTTCTTTCACATAGCTTCTCAGGTATAATACTATGGAATAAACATATAAATACACACACACACACACACACACACACACACACACACACACACATATATATATATATGTGTGTATATATATATATATACATTCCATATATATCTCAATTCTTATTTGAGATGCTCACAATTTTGATTTTGGGCCATGTTAGTATTTCATGTTTTCTGACAATAGAGCGTAGCCAAAAAAATTTGGTGTTAATATGATATATATTTTAGTGTTATGTAGCAGCTTTGGATTTTTAGAGTAGCTCTGAATAACTTCCCTAGTAAAAACCTTCCTCCTTTTCAAGTTTGGGTACAGTTCATTGTCTACCTGAGATACCAGTGAAGATTGATGGATTGTTGGAATAACTAAATGAGATCACTATCCAATTAATTGTTACAGTTTAGAGAATAGGCATTCTTTCTTAAAAAAATTATTTTTATTTATTTATTTACATTACTAAAATAGTCTTGTAAGAGTAAACATAATCCCCCTTCCCCCCCACAAAAAATAGAAAAACATCAAGAAAAATTAAGTGAGAGAAAAACAAAAAAAAATTGCACTTTTGACTGTGTTTAGATTCCATCAATTTTTGTCTCTGGGATGGATTACTTTTTTTTTATCATGTCCATCAGAGAAGTTGCTTCCATGTTTTTTTTTTTCTCTCATAGTTGTTATTGCTAAATGTATTTCCTTCCATCCATTCCTCCCCATTCTCATTTATTCTATTCTGTCTCTCCTTTCACTTTATCCCCTCCTCAAAAGCATGGGGCCACCAAATGATATAGAGGACAGAGTACTAATCTTGAGGCCAGGAGACACCCAACAACCACGCAGCCACATGGTCCTGGGAAGTCTACCCAACCCCACCACCTTGCAAAAAAATTTAAAAAGTGTGTTGTGTCTGACCACGATCTCCCATGTTCTTCCCTCTCCTCTATCGTCTATACTCGTCCTTCCCTTCCCCTGTTCCCTCTCTCCATCTCCTTCCTTTCCCTTTTTCCTCTAGGGTAAGAAAGATTTCTATACCCTATTAAATGTATATGTTTTTTTCCTCCCTGAACCATTGCCTGTGATAATGAAGGCTTACTCAATCCCCCTCACCCTCTACTTCTCCTCTTCCACTCCATTGCAAAAGTTTTTTTTTATTGACTCTTACATGATATATCTTAGTCTCTCTCCTTTCCCTTTCTCCCAATACATTCCATTTTCATCCATTGACTCCATGTTTATAATATATTATACCTTCATATTCAACTCTTTCCTGTGCCTTGTCTTTTAGCTGCTCTAATATTGAGATAGTTTATATGACTTATCAGTATTAGCTTCCCATGAAGGAATAGAAACAATTCAATATCATTAAATCTCTCATAATTTGCCCTTCCTGTCCACCCTCTCTTTGCTTTGCCTGAGTCCTTAAAGATCAAACTTTCTGGTCAGTTCTGTCCATTTCAACAGGAAAGTTTGAAATTCACCTATTTAATTGAATATCCATATTTTCCCCTGAAAAAGGATGTTCAATTTTTCTGGGTAGCTGATTCTCAGTTGTAATCCAAGCTCTTTTGCCTTCCAGAATATAATATTCCAAGTTCTATATTCCCTTAATGTAGTCACTGCTAAATCCTGTGTAATCCTGATTTCAGCTCCATATGTTTGAATCACTTCTTTCTGACTGCTTCCAATATTTTCTCTTTGACTTGGGAGTTCTTATTCTTTGAAGTAATTTTTTTTGGGGGGGGCGGAGAATCCCATTCAGGAGATAAGTGGATTCCCTCAATTTTTATTTTGCCCTCTGCTTCTAGGATATCCGGGCAATATTCCTGTAGAAATTGCTTTTCTTTAGGTTTTTGCAAGGCAAATGGGGTTAAATGGCTTGTCCAAGGCCATTAGAAATTCTTTAAAAATGAAATCAAGGCTCTTTCGATGGTCATGACTTTCAGATAGCCCAATAATTTTTAAATTGTCTTTTATGGATCTGTTTTCCAGATCATTTGTTTTTCCAATAAGGTATTTCATATTTTATTCTAGTTTTTATTTTTTTGCTTTTGTTTTATTGTTTCTTGATTCCTCGCAAACTCATCAGCTTGCCTTAACTTCATTCTACAGTTGAAGTAGTTTTTTGGAATGCTTTTTCCATTTGACCCAAACTAGTTTTTAACATGTTATTTTCTTCAGAATTTTTTTTGTATCTTTTTTTTAGTTTTTTTTTTTTTTTTTTTGCAAGGCAAATGGGGTTAAGTGACTTGCCCAAGGCCAGACATCTAGGTAATTATTAAGTGTCTGAGACCAGATTTGAACTCAGGTTATCCTGACTCCAGGACTGAGGCTCTATCCACTCTGCCACCTAGCTACCCCAGTATCTCTTGACCAAGCTGCAGACTTGGTTATCATGATTTTCCTGCATTGCTCTCATTTCTCTTCTCAATTCTTCCTTGACCTTCCTTACTTGATTTTCAAAATCTTTTTGGGGTTCTTCCATAGCCTGAGCCCAACTCCTCTTTTTCTTGGAGGCTTTGGATATAGAAGGTTGGATTTTGTCATCTTCTGAGTATGTTGTTGGATCCTCCATGAGACCAAAATAATTATCTATGGTTAGATTCTTTTTTCTTTTTTTTCTCATTTCCCTAGCCTGGTTTTGATGTTATTCTCAAGCTTTTGAGTGATATTGGGACATCCCTGCAAGTATCTCAGTTCCTTCAGGGTCTTCTTAGAGGCTCTAACTGCTCTCCTGCCTGTGCTCTGGTCTATGGATGACCACAAGCACTCCCCTCTGCCCTGGAGCTGTAGTGAGAATCCCTACTCTGTTATGACAGTAGAGGACCTCAGACATAGACCAGGGTCTGAATGTGGATAAAGTAGCAGTCTTGTCCCAGGGATAGCAGAGAGACCTTGACAGTTTCTCCCCAACCCCTTACCCTCTCTGGGTTGAGCACTATGGAAGCAGCTGCCAGGCAGCTCCCTGCACAGGCTTGCTACAACCGGAGCTGCTGAGCTGAGGGCCATCCTGGCCTATTTGCCTTGCTCACTTTGCCAAAAGTTTCCCCTGATCTGCCAATTTTGCTTGGTGATCCCTGGATTCAGAGGTCTGGATACCATTTCAGCTGCTAGGAGCCCAGTTGCCCCCAGGGTCACCAGCACCTCACAGGCTGTATTTGGAATACTGGAGTTCCTTTGCTCCAGATTGGCATGATCGTGACTGGGCTAGTTTCCTTTCTGATCCTGGTGAACAGAGCCTTCCCACGGATCTTCCAAGTTACCTTGGGCTGGATAATTACCTCAGTGAATCTTTCTGCGGGTTCTGCCTCTCCAAAATTTAGTTAGAGCCATAATTTTAAGGCCTTTGGAGCTTTTTGGAAGTGAGCCTCTGGAAAATCCTACCTTCAAACTGCCATCTAGGCTCTTCCCTCCCATAGGCATTCTTTATCAATTTAGTTGATAGGTAATTTTTTTCTGTTGTCAATGAACTTCTTTTCTATTGACAGAATATATCACTAACCCCTAAATTGAAATCTTCTGTTTCTTTATAAAATTATTTTCTTGTTAGTTACTGTTTTGAATTGCTTGAATATTCTCTTTTGAGAAATGAAAAATCTCCTCAAAGAATTTCCAAAGTAATCTGTTGTTTGAATACAGTGGCATCCACCAAGAGGAGTGTATTGAGCAAGTATTAGTCTATGGGGAATCTCTTTTTCATTTTGATTGCTCATAAAACACTCTTTATGGCATTAATAGCCAATATTTGCAGCTAGCATTTGTCTTCCTGTTTTATCCATTGCTTAATGATGCCAATCAAAGATTTTTTTTATTTTTATTTTTTGCAAGGCAAATGGGGTTAAGTGGCTTACCCAAGGCTACACAGCTAGGTAATTATTAAATGTCTGAGACCAGATTTGAACCCAGGTACTCCTGACTCCAGGGCTGGTGCTTTATCTACTGTGCCACCTAGCCGTCCGCAAAGATTTATCAAAGAAAATTTTCTATGTTCTTTTATCTTATGGCATATTTTGCTAATTCTTACCTTAAGATATAAATGGGACTCACCTTGTTGGAGGAGAGCTTTTCAGGGCACATTTTCTATCACATAACAATTCTAAAATGCTTCTGAAATAATAAACACTCTATTCTTGTATTCTCTGTTTTCTTATACATTAGGGTAACTGTGAAAATGAAATCTGCTATAGAAAATAGTTTTCAAAAGCCTGTCTTTTTCACCTTCACCTATTTCCATCAAAATTATCCTCAATGATTAATAAAGATAATTTTCATAAGAATTTTGCAGGATGAAGATAATAGAATTATGGAAATAAAAGTTTCTATAGGAATTGTTGAATTCCTCCTGTGCTTATGCCAATCTTTTTTTTGAAGTAATACTATTTGTGATTTTTCACTAACTGTTTAATATTTCCTCTTTTATGTTAAAAATTGATTCTTTGGTTTATTCATAATTGCTTTGTCTCCATGAAAGGTTTTCTTTGTGAATACTGAGTTGAGTTTAGTTATTCTTCAAATCTCTGAAATGATTTTTCTTTTTTTATAAAATGCATAAGGAATAAAGTATCTAAATGTGATATAGCATGATCATATTTGAGGAAAGTAGATGACAGTATAAATGCAAGATGATTTCTTTGAATTTCATGTGGATATCATAATCTTTACACTTCCATCTAGAAATGTTCTGGGTTTCTGGAACAATTTGCTCTTCTTTATGCTCTTTATGTCAATTTACGGTATGTCAATATTGCTTATCACCTTTCTTAGTATACAAAAAAAGCAATTTAGACTTGAAACTGCCATTGCCCTTGGCTACCATGATTATCTTCTTATTTAAAAACAAAGGAGCAGCAATTGTTCGATATTTTAGGTCTTTTCTAGACTCTTTTGGCTTATATTAATTTATTGCTCATATTATATTACATTAGTTAATATTTTTATGAAATGTTAATTATTAAAATTAATATATTTTTCTTTAACATTTAAGGACATCAATACCTTGTTTGTATCTCCTGTTAGGCCTTTTGTAATCAACTACAATATCTTTTTATCTTTATCCTTTGATTATGGTGTTGACTTTAACCTTAGTTCTAATTAGATGATAATTGATTAGAAACTAACTGATTTTAAAAAATCTTATTGCTATATTTTGTCTTGACATAGACACCAAAAATTTCCAAAGTACCCCCTCATTCCCCCCCAAATTTTATTAGCCTATAAGCAGACAAGGTGGTTGGAAGTTTTAATTGAATGCAACCAACACACAAGATGGGTGGTACTTGCATTGACTATTGTATTTAATTAGAATTTTATCAACTCTCTATATTGACTTTATATTTAAATAGATATTGTGCCTAATCTTTTTAATAATTCTCTTGTCTTCACTCTGTATCATTCATCTAAGTATTTCCATTTTCATCTAAATTCTCTGTATATGACAAGACCATTCATTTGGAAATCATTCTTAACATTTGTGACCTATAATTTCCTTCATAGTAATATAGATCTGATTTCACCTTTTTTGTAATGTTATTTGGGCCTTGCCATGTTCCCTGTTTCGTATCTTATAAAAAGAGAAAGTATTCAGGAATCCTATGCATTGAGCATTTGAGTGTCTACAAGCCTTTGAACTCCTTCACTTCTTAATATTAACCATGTTCTGTAACATTTTTCAACATTCTACTGTGCCAGAACTTTTCACTGAATTCACCAAGAAAGATTTATTTATTGACTTGTATTTTGGAATTTTGCAAAGTTCTTCAATTTCTCTAGCTATGAAATAAATATTGGCACCAGCGCTGCACTTATCTTCATGGCAGACTTTTTGCTCATGTTTGGCATAGACCTGCAAGGTCCAGTGACTAAAGTGACCTGGGAAAGAGCTGGATACAGTCAAAACAATTCCAGAACAACAACAACAAAGCGACCAATTGTTTAATCAAAGTCAGTATATATCTTCTTTCTGAGGTCAGTTTTGAACTCATAGAGAGGAGTCTTTCTATTCCCAAACTCATGGTTCTATTCATTGTACCACCCACATGCTCTAAAAACAACTCTCTTGGTTTCTTTATTTACCTCTCTAAAAAAGAAAATCTGTGGACCAGTCTATCATTTAGTTTTAACTTCCTTAGAACTCTTGTTTAAAATTATAGTGAGAATGCTGCTACTGATATGGTGTTATTCTGTATGTTCACTCCTTAGGCACTGAGCATGGGGTTCACATTTAATATACTAGTGATTGAAGTTTGGAGAAAAAGCAAAGGCTGTGTCATTCTTAGCACCTTCTGCCCCACTTTCTAACAATGGAACAAATTGGAGGGACATTTTGTATTTTGCTTCATTTAATGAATTCAAAGAATTCATGATGTAGTGATCAACTTGCTAGTAATAAGCTTCTATCTATTTATCCAGTCTGGTACTGTAAAACAAATTGACTTTATGTCTATACCTTTATACCACAGAGAAGATTTATAAAAAATAATATATGACTGCCATTTAAAATATTTGCTGTATTGGTTTTTTTAATCCCTTACTGTAAGATGGATTCTATGTGACTGATTCTGAGTTGCATAACTTCTTAACAAGATAAATATTCCTCACTAAGAGTGAAGATGAAATTAGGTTTCACTCTATTATGTGATTTTTTGGTACAGGGGATTTTCACTCTTTTGATATCATATGCCTGCAAGTAGATGCCTAATTTATTATTTTAATAAAACCAAATATAAAAGTAGTTTGTAGCCTATTACTTCAACTCCATTTCCCTTAAGAGTAGTTATTTCTTTAATGTTAGAGGAAAATAACTTTTATTGTATATGTATTTTTTTGTAGTATACTTATTTTCCTGTTATCTGTTTATACTTTTTGAATCCATTTCCTGGCAGGAAGTTTAAAGTATTAACTCTTTCAGAACTTTTGGATGTGTACTTCCATTCTTAAATGCTTCCATGAATCTACAATCAGTATTCACACTCCAATATACCCCTGCTTCTCTTCTTATGTTTTGTCTTTTTATAACTTGTTATGTCCTTTTATAACTTCTTCAAGGAAATGATGCAAGTCTCTTTCTAGTTCTGTTTCTCGTTTCCCTCTGTGAGTATGTGTCAGCTGTCCATAATCACTCTTGATTTCCAGTCAGACAAAGTCAAAGTTTTAGAGAAATAGATTTATTGGTAATTTGCTCAGTCTGCCATACTTCTGATTTCCCCTTTGATCTTCCATTATTTTTCCCAAATGAAATTACCAAGACTATCATGCTTAATTTTATTCAAGGACAAGAAGTCATAACTATTATGGTAATAAAATCATGTTTTTTAAAATAGGGACCACTAAAGTGTCCCAAAATTTCAAAATCTTAATAAATTCATTCTCACTTTATTTTATGATAGTCTATTAGTTAAAAAATTGATGATGGCAGCAATTTTTGGTCTGGAACTGTGATTTCATCTGTTTAAGGAAATCTTGGTATCATTCTTTTTTTTTGAACTGCATGAATAGCATTGTAAATACCTGAAGTCTGACCCTTGTTTAATTTCAGAGCTCCAAATGAAAAGAAACTCTGTCGGGTTTCATCAAGACTGTAATAGGAAAACCTTCTCTGCTTTATTGTACACTCACCTCATAAGTGACCCTCCATTTTATGATGCTGTGTTCATCTTCCATCTATCCCTGCAGCTATATCATCACATTGAATATTTGAAATGCCAAAACCCTGAATCTTAGTAAATTTCTACAATTTAATATCTTAGACTAGGGACAAAGAGGTCAAGGGAATGAGCCCAAATGGAACTCCCATGGGAAAGCAATGAATTTTTGCTTGAGGGTGTCAAGTGGGAGTGTGATTTAATAGAAGGAACAAAGGATTTAGAGACAGAGGAATTGGCAAATCATTTTTACCATTTTGAGCTGTTTCTTTCATATAAAATTAAGTGATTGAAGAGTAATTTCTACAGTATCTTCTGTTCTAAATCCAATGAAAATATTTTATATTCTCTGATGTTCATATTAAGGATCCCCCTTCAAAGGAAAAATCTAAAGAGAAAAAAAAACTGTAAAGTATTAGGTCTCTCTATTCCATCCCCACTAATAATGTGACAATCCACATCCTCATTGTGTCTTACCATCTCTTCCAGGTCCTTCATTTCCATTCTACTTTCTCCTTACTCAAACAATAGGATCAGAGATTTAGAGTTCAAATTGATCACACAGATCAAGTAAAACTCCCCATTTTACAGATGAGATAAATGAAGCCCAGAATGTGAAGAGTTTTGCTTAGAATTCCAAAGCCAGTCAATATCTGAGGCAAGACTTGAACTCAGGCTTTCACTATTCCAAGTCCATCAGCTTATCCACAGAGACACTCAAATATATTCTGTTGCAGTTTTCCAACAAAGTAATTAAAGCTATCTATAGTAATATAAAAAATGCTCTAAATAACTATTGATTAGTGAAATAAAAATTAAAACAGCTCTGTTCTACCGCCACATGTCCATCAGATTGGCTAATATGACAGAAAAGGAAAATGAAAAATGTTGAAGGGGATGTAGGAAAATGAGACACTCATGAATTGTTCATGGAGATATGAACTGATTTAATGATTCTGTAGAACAATTTGAAACTAAGCCCAATGGACTATAAAACCAATGCATACCCTTTGAATAATCAATCCTATTACTAAGTCTTTATCACAAAGAGATAAAAAAATTAAAAAGGACATATATATGCAAAAAATGAGGTTGCTGTTTTAATGATGGCAAGGAATTGGAAATTGAGGGAATGTCATCAATTGAGGAATGACTGAATAAGTTGTATATGATTATGATGGAATGTTATAGGAACAGCAATCAAGATGCTCTCAGGAAAACCTGGAAAAACTTAAATGATTTGATGCAAAGTGAAATAAGCAGAACCAGGTGACAACATTGTACACACTAACAGCAATACAATGTATACACACACATTGTATCATGATCTCTTAGCTATCCTCAACAATTCAAGAACTTATGATGAAAGGTGCTCTTTTCTTCCTAAGAAATAACTGGAGCCTGAATGCAGATTGAAGATATTTTTTTTTATTTTTCCTGGATTTTTTCCCTTTTGTGGAAATGTGTTTTATATGACTACACATTATATATGTATCAAATGGCTAATCTTTTCAATAGGGGAAAGAAAGAAGGGAAGGAAAGAATTTGGAATTCAAAATTTGAAAAAAAATGTTAAAATAGTTTTTGCAATTAGCTGGGAAAAGAAAAATATTAAATTTAAAACTATATATATATATATATATATATATATATATATGTTGAGAATACTACTAGATCAGTTTTCTACCACATGGGTTTGACCATGTTCCTCCTGTGCTCAAAATCCTTCAATTGTTCCATATTTCTTATTCTGTAATATTCAAAACCTTTATCTTGGCATTCCCAGTAGCATAAAAGATCAAAAGCTGGGTAGTACCTCTGAGAGTAGTTAGTTTAATACTCATCTAATCAAGATTCTCCCCACAAGTGTTTTAGTTTCCTCTTTGGTAAAATAGGCATAATAGCTCTTACCTCCCATTTTTATGAGGATCAAATGTTATAATATTTACAATGTTCTTTGCAAATGTTAAAGTGCTATTCAGTTATCCCCTCCATATTGTGACCTCCCTCATCATGGTTTCAATATATTATGGTCAGCATAAAAGATTAAATAGGAATTTCTTTAAAAAAAGAAAAAATCAGACTTGTCAGATATGAAGTAGGGTCAAAAATTTTTGTTCAGATTTTCCAGACTGTATAGATGTCATGTCCCTAATCCCTATGATGTGGAAGGGATAACTTTATACGAATGCTACCTAATAAGGTGATATTCCTTTCTGATTTGGTCTTGTACATAGAGGTATAAACCTGACTAACCCTACTGCAAAGTAGTAGCTCATGTGAAATTATTCATTTCTTTCTTAGGGTGAGAGTCCAAGCTTCATTTCTGTCAGCTAGCTTACAGCCATGAAATATACTTTTATCAAAAAATCATCACAGTACTAAGTATTAGCATTTTACAATCATCAGCTTTCACAGTCTTGCTAACTATTATATGTAAATTAGATACTAGAAAACAAAATAATTCAACCTTTTTCCTCCGAGTATCATTTTTCCATGCATTGTCTTTTTAAAGTTTCAGTCTTGTTTTTTTTACCTTTCCTATAAATTATTGTCGTTTATTTGTTTCAGTAATGTCTGACTTTTTATCATCCCATTTGTAGTATTCTTGGCAAAGATAATGAAATGATCAGCCATTGCTTTCTCCATGTTATTTTACATGAAGGAACTAAAGCAAATGGGTTAAGTGACTTGCCCAGTTAAGTACTGAGGCTGGGCTTGAACTCAGTTTTCCTGACTCCAGGTCTGGCACTCTATCCATTGAACTACTTAGTTCTTGTATCAATTTCCATCAATAAAATCCTCCCAATCATTAAATGAAACTCGGTTTTAAGAAAGGAGAGAATTTCTCATATGTTTTGTTGGAATCTAAGTTTTACTATCAACTACATTCTCCACATCTATCTATTTGTTTAATTTTTCAAATATTCAAGAGGATCTATAATCTTATCAATTTGAGTTTTCCTTTTAAGTGTGGCAGCTCCGAACCCATCTCTGCTTGCCCATCCTTTGTAACTCTTGTTCGTGTTCATAGTTTTGCCACAAAACTCTATCCAATATACTTAAAGGCCTTCCTCATTTTCTCTTGAGAATGGAGGGTAGACAAAGCTGTCCATTGCTCAGCCCTTGCTCAAAGTCATTAGATTTGCTGGTGTTTTTCTTTTCTCCATAGACATTCTTTTGATGATTCCTTCCATAGCACTTGTTTTTCAAATTTCCTTATACCTTATGCCTAGGTATACATACTTGCTCATCTCCACTTCCCAGCTTTTCAGAAACTATAGTGTTTTGTGATTCATTTCCAAAGAACAATGCCAGAAGAATATTGGAATTTAAAAATCAAGTCTTTGTTTCTGAGAGAAGTTTGAGGTCATTAAAATAACTTGGCTGCATCCTAAAGTCCCAGCAAGCTCTTCCTTTCATTCAGTAATGTCCATTTTCAGTGTCTTTCCAAGATATAAACACTGATGAATGAGTGTTAAACATTGCCTATCCAGTCGCATATATTACAGTGAACAATAGGCATTCTTGATGTAGTTGGTATTTTTTTTCTTGTATAAATGGTTAGAGCAAATTCTGTAACTAAAAATCTTATTTAGGAAACTTCAGTGTTTGAAAACTTGATGTAATTAGTACAAGGACGGGAGTATCTGGAGGACCTTAACATCTATAAAAAAAAAACCAACTCTTTAACTTGGACTTTTTGCTGTATCTCCTCATGATAGTAGTAACTGTTTGACCTTTGGCAAGCATGTGTCTCACTGTCTATAAGCTATCAAACTGTACACACACACACACACACACACAAACACAAACAAAAAGACACAAACATATATTGAAGAATTAAATACAATGTAGAACAGAGGGACATTAAAATGTTAAAATACTCAAATGGATGGTAACAATAATATAACAAGTTACTGAACTTACCCCCAAAAGGATGGAGATGTGTAATTAAATATAAGAAAGAATTTATTGATTATTGATTTTTAATCCTAAAAAATGATTAAATGTGAAAAACAATTGTAAGATAGATTGTGTGTTCCTTGACTTTGAATATATGCATACATACAAATGCATATCATATATACATGTGTATAAATAGACATATCTCTTTGTATAATCTATTATATACACTTATGGAATATAGCATGCTCTGAGGTCACAACCCAGTAAAATCTCTGGGACAGATGAATAAAACCAGGTTGAAGGTGATCAACAGGCCTCAAGCTCTTCAGTAACTTACCAGATGTCTGTTCTACCATATGAAGAATTCTAGCAGAACGAGTAAATGAGAATAATTTGTTGTAAGGATAAATGAAATAATATTTATAAAGTAATTTCGCATCTTAAACTATTATACAAATGTTAGCCTTTTATTATGTATGTGTATACCTACAGGGATATGACATAGAAATTCTATATGTATACACCTAAATATATGACTATGCCTAGGTATACCTGTGCACCTATTCATGTGTTTATGTTTGTATTATGCATGCATATATCTATGTATAGATACATGTACATAGATACACATATGCATATATATACACATATATGTATATATACACACATAGGTGATAGGCCTGACATTTATAGATGATTTGTATCCTATTAAGGAAAGAGGACAGAGAGAGAGAGAGAGAGAGAGAGAGAGAGAGAGAGTGATATATCCTCTTGAGGGTTATTTTACCAATTTGGCTTTGATTCTCTGAAATAGCTTTTACATGATAAAGCTTAACAATTTATATCTCATTTAAAAACAACTAATAGCAGAATATGAGGTAAGTATCCAAAGATCCTTCTCTATGTGTAATTTGCATAGTGATGAATAAACATTAGTTGCTATACTTTATATATCAGTAATTAAATTGCCAAGTCATTTTAACAACTGTTAAGTAATTCTAAGTAAATCAAAACACTCAACAGTTAATAATGCTAATTCATTATTGAGTTTCCTTCTTTTTTGTTTCACAGTAAAAATATTATTATGGCCCAAATGAAATTATATTAAGCTTTGGATGTTTCTGGCTTCTTTTGGAAAATTATGTGCTTAATAGTTTAATATTTTTTATTTGATTTTGGGTTTCTCTGCTTTCACAAGTCATATTATTCTATACCTCCTCTGTGACTCAGTTTTCTTATCTTAAAAGTGAAGCATATGAGATTAAATGACCTCTAATATCCTCTTGAGCACCAAACCTATAATCCTATCATTAGTTTTATGTAAGTTAGAACATTGATTATTCTGCAGAATGTATGTGAATAGCAAAAATAATCTGTGATTTAAATGATAATATTTTCCATTCTATCCAATACCCATCTGATTGCCACTGTCACTCACTGACCCCAGTTATCTTTGGCCTTTATATTGATCCCTTCGGCACTGGGGAATATTTTCTTCATCCTGCTGACACATTGATTTTCAGTCATGCAGAAAACATCCTCAATTTCTTATTTTTGAGTTAAAATAAAGTATTTATTTGTGGAACCATTCTCTCTAAATCCACCTTGGTGGGTCTGTGTTTCTTTCTACCATATATAACATCAATTACTGATCATTTTATTATGTTATCAATACTTTTATGTCTAGAAATAAGAAACAAATATGTTCTAATGGAAAAGGCATAATCCTATACCTTGTGTAACCTCCTTGAACCTTAGTTTCCTCATCTGTAAACTGAGGAACTTAGGCCCTTCTAGCTCACAATCCTATAAAAACTAGTGTAAAATCCTTGGTGTTCACTGACTTCAATTTAAAAACATCACTTAAGAGGTTGTGTGAGGAAGCTGCTTATCTTTTCTCACTGATGTTACAAAACTTTGCTTTTGAAAAATTTTGTAAAATTTAAGTAAAAACATGGACATCATTGTCTGTTAAGGATATTCTAAAATCTGTCAAATTATCACTGCCAATGTGTTAGCAAATGGAAAGAACATTGATATATTCTTAGAGAATTCTCTCCAATCCTAGGTCTCTAAACTTTAGTTATGCTTCCACTGATCTGTGAATTTTATCCAAACAGGATTCTGAAATTTCTGTTTGTTTCTAGATATAAGAGCTAGAAGGGACTTCAAAGGCTACCCCTCTTAAGTACAGAGGCCCAGATAAATTAAGTGAATTTTCCTTGATCAAAGAGGTAGTTGGTAAAAAATGCATTATTTTGAACCAAATGTTCAATCAAGTATTCTTTTTCACTGTAGCACCGTACTTCCTGTCTGCTTAGAACTCTACTTTCAGATTCATATCTAGATTCCTAGGATGACTGTGGGATCCTTGGGAAAAGGACCCCCCAAAATCCATTAGATCTCCCAACCCTACTTGTTGAAATAACTAGATACTTGCAAATTGACCTGGGCATTGTTCCTTCTTGTGTCTGGTCTTCTAGAAAGCTAAAGAAGCTCAGGAAAATGGCAAGGTAGAAAATTCTCCTTTCTTCTCCAGTCTATTAATATCAAAACCAACTGACCATCTATCCTTCACCCTTCGTGGGCTCAAAAGACAGCAAGGTGACAAAGTATAGAATATTGGTTAAGATCTTTATTATATGACTCTGGAAAAGTCACTTGACCTCTGTCTCAGTTTCCTTAACTATAAAATCAGAAAAATTACACCCACCTTACAGTATTGTTGTGAAATTCAAATGATCTAGTATTTGTAAATGCTAGTCTCTGGCATTGAGTTTACCCTATATAAATGCTTTCTCTTTTCCCCATATTCTTTTCCTAGGACTTATAGAGTATCTGAGTTTTAGAGTTGAAAGAAACCTTGGGTTTTATTTAGGCCATTCTATACTTGAATAAGAATTGTCCTGGCCAAGTGACCATTCAGACTTTGAATAAATGAAAATAATCAGCTGAAAAAATTCTGAAGAGACTCCTCTTAGGAATACAAATATAAAAATAACATAGTTCCCACACTCAATGAGTTTAATTTCATTTTTTTCTCAAGTGATAGTTAATTTTTCCAATTACAAGTTATGAAAGTTTTTCAACATTCATTCACCTGCACATTTATAAGTTACACATCTTCTTCTACCCACATTTGCACTCCTCTCCCTTCAGTGGCGAATAGTCTAGTGAACATTCTACTTGCACTTTTGTTTTTAATATGTTTATATATTAATCATTTTGTGTATGAGGAATTAGGACTAGGGAAAAAGAAAGAAAACCATGGGATAAGAAGGAAAATCATAAGAGAAGTTATTAAAAAGTGAACTTGTTGTTTACATTCAGAGTCTGTGTATTTTTTATCTGTGTTTTTTTTAATATTGCATTGTCCATAACAGTTCACCCAAGGTTGTCCTCTCTGAATTGCTCAGAGGAACTAAATCCATCATAGTTCATCAACTCACAATGTTGTTGTTAGTGTGTACAATGTTCTCTTGGTTCTTCAATGAGTTTAATTTCTAATAGAGGGAGAAAACATACATAATGGGATGATGTGTAGAGCAGAGAATTTTGTAGAGCCAGAAGATCATGATTTGTCATTCCCTTTCCAGAAACAATGGTAGTAATGATTTGAGGAGTGTTCTCAAAGAAAGAAAGCTTATCCTGAGATCATATACCAAAAACTATAAAGGACAACAGAAGCCATATAATCTATCTTACAAATGAGGGAACTAAGGCTCAGGGACACAAAGGGATTTCTTAAATGCCACACAGTTAGTGAATATCAGAATTCAATTGTAAACCCAGTTCCCCTGATTCTGGAGTCACAAGTCTTTCTGGAGTCACAAATCTTTTTTAAGCATTATGGTGAGTTTAAGTTGCCCTAAGAGGCACTCTTCCAATTGAACCCTGGAAAAAAGGGAATTATAGTCTTATTGTAGTCTATACTAATCAGTTGACACCTGGAGTACTTTCATTTCTGGACACCTCCATTTAGCAGGGACACTTATTTAGAGCATTTATAATGAAAGGCAAATTCACTGTTAAAGGACAACAGGCTCATGCTGTTTGAGGATTGTTTGAAAGAGTGAGAGAAATATTTAGCCTGGAGAAGAGAAGACTTGGGGATGGAGTGGGTAAGAATTAAAATAATTTTATTTGAGTATTTGAAATACTGTTATGTAGAAGAAAGATTAAATGGGATCTTTGGGGGCTCAAATAATATAAACAGGAATGATAAGTAGAAATTGCAAAGAAGCAAATTCAAGCAAAATGTAAAGAAATCTTCCCTAATAATTTGCTGTCCAAAAATAGAATGAGCTGTCATTGGGGTAATGGATTTTCTCTTATTTGTCATCTTCAAATTAAGATATATGACTACTTGTTGAGTTTTCTGGAAGTTGGAGATTTTGATAGGCATTCTGTTTTTGAAATTTATTTTATTTTTAATTTATAGAATAAAAAATTTCTATAACAATAAAAAAGATGATTGTACATAAAACTACATATATATATATATATGTATAACTTCTATTTCTTTTAAATATACAATAGTTATCATGTAATTTTCTCCCCACTTTTTTCTTCCCTCCCACATCCTAGAGATGTCTACCATTAGACACAAATAAAGAAATATATGTAAAATTATTGTATACACATATTTATTTATCGATTCTTTCCCTAGATGAAGATTGCATTTTTCTTCATATGTCCTGTTATTCTTAAAACAATATTTCTGTTACTGTATACAATGTTATTGATTCTGCTTATATTGGTTGACCCATGTGACTACAGACTGAACATTCCATGGTTGAAATTGTCTAATTCTGATTTTCTAATATTGGTTTCATTAAACAGGGTTTTGTATGCATTAACCTTCAGCTCAAAAACTATAAAAAAAATTTATTGTTGACAGACAAAATACCAAACCTTTAAGCCTCACATTCAAGGTTATTCAAGATTTATTGGTGAATAAATTTTCTAGTATTCCTTGTACTCTAGTCAGATAGGGCTACTCATTTCCTTCTTATGCCCATTATGAACATTCCTCTACTAATATTGCTGCTCTTTCCTTCAGCTCCCTCCCACTGCAATTATTTCTTCACTCCTATGCATCTTACCTTTTCTTCAAGGCCCACTATGTGGGAAGACAGGAGACCAGTTTCCTGTTTCTATTCCTAGCTCTTTAACCTTGAAAACTTTGGGCTTCATTTCTATAACTATCAAAAGAAGGAGAAATTGATGGGAGGGAACTTATTTTACTTGATAATATGCCAATAAATTCTGATTATAAAATCAAAAACTTTAAAGCATCATCTTCTCCAAGAAGCCATTCATTGCTAACCTAGTTCCTAATCTCATCATCCTCCTTGGAATTTCTATAGAATTTACTATTTGCTACACTCATTTAATGTTTAGTTGATACTGCCATGGGTTGCTTTTTCATATATATTATATAACCTTTTTCTAATGGCTACAAACAGTTTAATAGCAGCTGTCGGAATTCTCCAGGGCTTATAATGCTGTCCCTGTGAACGTCTTCATTTCTGCCAAAGGCAGATGGCACTACCACCCTTCCATGTTCACAGCTTTGGGATTATCTTTGACTTCTTATTCTTCTCACCTCACATAGCTATTGAATTGACAAATCTTTTTTAACCTTCACAATATTTTTCATATTCCTTTTCTTCTTACCTTACAGTAAATAGTTGTTAATGACATTTTTATTAAGGTATAGGTCTGATCATATAACTTACTTAGCAAACTCCAGTGATTATTGCTTTTCAGATCAAACATAAATTCTTCTCTTTGCTTTTTAGAGTTTTTTCTTAACATCCCTCAAGCTGATTTTGATACTATGCCAATCAATAAGCCGCATTCTGATTTTCCAAGCTTGTTTTGTATGTTATCAATCCCCTTCCAACATTCTGTAATTCAGTCATATTATTATTCTTCACAAATGACACTCCATTTCCTATCTCTTGGTGCAGGCCATTCTCATGTCTAGGTCTTACTTATATCTCTTGGAATTCATTGTTTCCTTCTAAAAGCCACCTGAAGCACTGCCTTCTGAAATATGAAAAATATTGTTAAGATAGAAAAATATTTGTCAATTCAATGCATATATCATGTCTCCTACATATAGACTTCCCTGAGCTGCTGATGTTTCTCTCTCCAAAATCTCCTTATGTATAACCTGTACATATGTTTTATATAATTATATAGAAATCTGCTGTCTTCTCCAGTAGCATGCCAATGGCCTGAAGGCAGATTATGTTTTATTTGCTTTGACAGCTAGTACCAAGCATAGTCCCTTGCATGTAGTCGGTATATGCTAAATCCTTTTCTAGTGCTGGCTTACCCAATACATACATATGCTTTAATGAATTGAATAAATAGTTGACTATTATGCACCCTTGAATACTGAATTTATTGTGAGGTGGAACCGTGGAAAGAGTGTCAGTCCTGGAGAAAGAGTAATCTTCATCTGTTCAAATCAAACACTTACTAGTTATGTGACCCTGGGTAAGTGACTTATCCCTGTTTGCCTCAGTTTCCTCATCTGTAAAATGAACTAGAGAAGGAAATGGCAAAGTACTCCATTGTCTTTGCTAAGAAAACCCTAAAAGGGAGGGGTTATGAAGAGTCATATATGATTGAGAATTAATAATAATAATAATATGTACTCTTGCCAGATTTTAGGGATGCAAAATGTAATGCTTTTTCTCTCAATGAAGAGAATTAGCATGTACAGAAGTAAGTATGATATAAAGTAGAATATGATGGACTAAACAAGATTCATGCAAAGTACTCCAGGAAAGACTGCAGAGAGATAGGTCACAATCCACTGGAGAACATATTGTAGAGAATCAGGAAAATCTTCACAAAGAAAATGCCACTTGAACTGAATCTTAAAATAAGAGGACTTTAATAAATAGTATAGATTATGTGAAAATTATGCATGTGAACTACCCTATTTGAATGCATAATGATTGATAGTATCAGGATAAAATCCACTCTAAGCTATTAATAATATGCCATACCTCAATATATTACTTCTTCAGGACCTTTTAAATTTTAATAAGAGATTCCAGGAGATTGAAATGCTTTACTGAAAAAGAATGACCCTCCAACAGTTGAAATTTTAGTTCTTGAAGGTGAGTGCTAATTGTGTTTAGAAGGAAATAACTCTCAGGTCATATCTATAGATAACTGCCATTTGTTTAGGTTCATTCTTTGGGATTTAACTTTCAACTCTTAACAGGACTGATTTATCTGCTATAGAATTCTATACCTATTAGTCAGAAAGCAAGCATTCCTTGAGTACCTACAATATAAAGATGATGCTTACTAGTGTAAGGAATATCAGAGAAGAATATGATTCAGTACCCAAGGACCTTATACCTCCCCTTAGATAGACAATACTAACTTGTGAAATAATTTTGTGTGGTCTTGATCGTAAATATAGAGAACAGCTAGGTCAGTATGGATTTCCATAATCAGGGAAGATTTCATGTTGAGCTTTGAGCTGAGCCTTGAAGGATAGTTAGGCATAGAGAAGTTCTGTGAACATTGTGTTTATAAATGATGATAGAATTAAATCCACTGAAATAAGAATATGTGAAGGGCAGGGTGGAGAAATGTCTGAATAAAGTGGATACTGGGTTTATTGTAAGGAGGCCTTTTTATGTAGTCCTTTGTAAATGCAAAAGGGTATTGCTCTATAGTGTTCTTTGAGATCAGGAGTTCTTTATTTGGACTTGTTAACTTTTTTAAAAAATATATGCACGTTGAAAACCATCTCAACATAATAGTTTTCCTTTGAAATACTATGTATTTTATTTTATTTTAAAACACGATTCTGAAAGTATCCATAGCTTTCACCAGGATTCCAAAAAGGGTCCTGATCTAAATGGAACAAAATGTGGTATAATGAACACTTGAATTTGAATCTGTTGAGTTCAATTCATACCTCCTAGACTCTAAAGTTGGAAGCCAGTGTGGTACAGAGACAAGAAGGCTGGGTTTCCAGACTGAACTCAAAACCTGTCTTTGCCACTTCATATGTGTGTCACATTCAACAAATCACCTCTTTTTGCCTCAGTTTCTTAATTTGCAATATGAGGAAATTGTACTGGAGGATCTTTAAGGTACTCTTCAGGTCTAAATCGAGTTTCAAATTTTATTTTATGTTTGATTTTTAGTCATTTATTTTTCAAATTATATTTAAAGAAAATTTTCAACATTCATTTTTGTAAAGTTTTCTCCCTCCCTTCCACCCTTCCCTCTATAAGCCTAAGATAGCAAGTAATCTGATATAGTTTATACATGTACAATCATAGTCATTCTGTGAAAGAAGAATCAGAAAAAAAGGGGAAAACCTTGAGAAAGAAAAAAAGAAGACTAATTTAAAAAAATGAAAATAGTTTTCTTTGATCTGCATTAAGATTCCTAAGTTCTTTCTCTGACTGTGAATGACATTTTCCATTGCAAGTCTTTTAGAATTTGATCATTACATAATATTCATCTTAAAATGTACAGTGTTCTGGTTCTGCTCACTTCATTCAGCATCAGTTCATGTAAACCTTGCTGATTTTTTCCGAAATCTTCCTGCTCATCATTGCTTATGGAACAATAATATCCCATTACATTCATATGCCAAAGCTTTTTCAGCCTTTCCCCAATTGATGGGCATCCCAGGAGGCTTCAAAATATTTCTCGCTTCTTTTATTTGCTATCTAATCATGAGTAATCCATTTAATCTATCTCAACCCTACTTACTTCATCAGTGAAATGGGGAAAATAATTCTTCCATAGAATATTTCATGTTATGATTTCAGGGAAATAATTTTGTAAAACCTTAAAATGCTACATAAATATGAGGCATTATTATTAGTTGTATTACTATTTATGTAGCCTTAGGTAAGCCTCTTAAATTCTCAGAATCTTGATTTCCTCTTCTGTAAGTTAGAGAAGAAAGTACTTATATTGGAGTAATTATTTCACAGTATTGTGAAGAGCAAATGAGATTATTTGCAGTAAGGAATTTTATAACTAAAATGACCTATAAAGGTTAATCATTATTATCATTAACCTATTCATAAATGTTTGCCTAATATCTGTATTAGGGGAGCACCAAGAACTTTGTGGGTTATAATCTGATACAACTTCAATTCATTTATATTTTATGTCTCAAAATGCAGTTTGTCTGCTTCAGAACAGTGCAGTCCAACTTCCAGTCTATTCAGGTATGTCCACTTGAGTCATCAGAGTCTTGTAAAATTAGCAAATCTTTCCCCTGATTCTTGCACAAATATAAGCACTGTGCAGTAGAATGAGACCAGGGTTGAGAGTTGAACCCATATATGTGCATATTTCTTTCCCATCCTTGCCTTCTGATGGGTAGATGTGGATCATTAGCAGTCTTGAGTGCTGTCCTCATTGGTCCACAAGAAATGGTGATTATACATTTTGCTTTGTTTATGAAGCATGGTGATGAGTTCAGGCTTTCTGACCTTGACAGCACCTGTTCTTCATGGGGCACTGATGCTTGGAGTTGATACAAATCATCATGGTCTTAATGAAGCTGCAAGGCCTTGAGCTATTCTCTTGCTTTTCTGGCCATGCCTCATTGATAAAAGGATAACTACACACTCCCTGGTTATGAGAAGAATGTTAACAAACAATCTGAGTGTCTTTTCAAACTACTAACTTGTGACTAAGAAGAAGAGAAATATGAATCAGTTTTTAGTGTCTGGAGGTTGTATGGCAGAGCCTGGTATTTAACTTAAGGTTGAATTATGGAGTTTACAATCAAGTCAATTTGTATTAGAACAAAAATTAGACATATCAATCCTCCTACTATTTGAAAACCTTCCTCTCTCCTTATGAAAGAGAATCTATCAATACCTACTCTTAGTTTGATAATAGAGTGCCAACATAGTCTAATTTTCTGCATATTGACCAATTAATGGATTTTTCCCATGTTTTCCCAAGGGAATTGATATTTCCTTCTTATACATAAAAATGATTTGCCTGGGGTCACATTGCTATTAGGTAAAAAAAACTGAGATTCCCATCAGTTTCCCAACTTCAAGGCTAGAATTCTCCAGGTTCACAGAGTGAGAGCTAGAAAACACATTAGAGATCATCTAGTCTAGTGCCCTCATTTTACAATTGAGTCATTTGTTAAAGGTGGCATAAGAATTAAGAGGCAGAAACAGGGAACTCTCGAAGGAGATAAATCCATCTAGCAATGCAGGTTAGCAATTTCCCTGTAACTGTCTTTGTGAATCGCTTAAAGCAGCGAGACATTAAATGACTAGCTTAGGATCACACAGCCAGTGTGTTTCAGAGATGGAATTTGAACCTAGTTTTCCTGGTTCCAAAGCTGTCCATCTATTTTACCTTTACCATTACACATATACCACACACACACACACACACACACACACATATATATAAATATATGCACATGTCATTATACATATCATATCTATTATATATGCTATATATCATTTATGCACATATGATGTATTATATAAAATTTATAACATATATGAATATATATGTATATGTCTTCCGTTATTATGGTATACTAATTTTCTGTTTTGATCATATTTTAGTTATTGCCTTGTTTTCTTAATTCTGATTATAAACTTGCTTCCTAAAGCCTTCCCAGGAGCTATTTGAATGAAATGCACTGGATGGATGATGATATGTACTGATGAGTTTAGGACTAGCAGTTCATTTTTTACCTGTCCATTATTCATCCATCCATCCATCCATTTGTTCATTATTTCATTTAGAGCTGATGATGGTGATAGCAATACTTTGAGCTAGACATTGTAACTCATATTGGAAGAGATACAAAGACAAATAAGGAACTCTCAAGGAGCTTACATTCACAAGCAAAGTAGAGGAGCAAAGACTTTAACTTAAAAAAAGAAAAGGAAAAGAGATATAAATTGACAGAGAGAATCTGAAATGGAGTGATTAGGGAAGATATTCAGGAGATGAGTGCTAAAGCTAGTCCTTGCAACTTTGACAGAATTCAGATAGGAGATTTTGAGCAGGAAATTGCAAGTATGTAGAATACCAAGAAGGAAGACACTAACATAGAATAAGTACATTATGGATGAGAATAATACTGGGAGTGACCTTGTTGATGCATGAATTTGTACTAGAAAAGAAGTGTACATAAAGTTGAATATGTGGGTAGGGAAAGAAAATTAAAAGAAGAGAAGGGGGAAGCAGAAAAAGAAAGGAAGTTAAGAAAATCTTTGGGTATATTCTGATGCAGGGTGAAGTCTTAATCAGAGAGGATGAATGGAGATAGAATAGTTTGGTCTCTTTACCTTTTCATGGTATCTCCATTTCTTTTCATAGTATTTTTGTTCTCATGTAATTTTAATATTGTTATTTATGTTGTCTTTTTTATTTGTATATGTCATCCTCTCCTACCAAATTGTAAGCTCTTTGAGGGTTAGAATCAGACTTTCTTTATCTTTTTTTGTCACTTCCCCTTATACACATACACACACACACATACACACTCACACACCAAGGAAAGGTCTTTTGAGAGAGTGGAAATAAAATAGGGTCAAGAAGAACTGAGGTCAAATCCTGATTTTTCTACTTATTAGCTATGTGACCATAAATCAGTCACTTAACTACTAAGCCTTAGTCTCCTCTCTAAAAGTTATATATACAGACTCTATTCTGAATCAATTTTATGATCCTATTAGGATAATATTATAATTTAGAGCTAGAATGAATCTTAGTGATCTTTAGTTTTGCATTGCCAATAGCTGGTATGGTAAATAAAGGGTTGGGCATGGAGTCAGGAAATCCTGAATTCAAATTCTGCCTCAGATACTAATATATGTATTGTGTCACCCTATGGCAAATCATTTAACTTCTGTCTTAGTTGCCTCATCTGTTAATATAGGAAAATAATAACACCTAATTCCGAGGATTGTTGTAATTACTTTATAGACTGAAATCTCTGTAAAAATGCCAACTATCATTTTAATTTTTCTTCTTCTTTCAGTTTCATTTTACATTAGAGTAATCAAACATCTAGAAAATTTAAATGATCTGTTTGTATTCTCACAGGTAGTAAGTGGTAGAGATAAGAATTGGATTAGGTCATCTGATTTCAGTCAAATCCTATTTAATCTTGAACACATAATTTGGAATTATTACATTGAGCAAATATCCCCTGTCCTTGACAATTCACTTATATAATCCTTTATTAAGTGACTTTGATGTTCCAGGCATTCATTATATTCTGGAGAAATAGGTCCAATCTGCAAGGAATTTATAATCTACTGAAATACATCTGTCCTAGTACCAGCGTACATAATGTGCATTTAAATGTTACTTTTTTTGTAAATAGTATTTTATTTTTTCCAATTACATATAAAACCAGTTTTCAACATTTATTTTAATAAGATTCTAGGTTCTAATTTTTTTAACCTCCATCCCTTCCTGCCTCACTCCCCAAGATGTCAAGCAATCTGATCTAGGTTATGCATGTAATAATGGAATATTTCCACATTAATCATGTTATAAAAGAAGGAAAAAATCAAAAAGGAAAAAGCTACCAAAAATCCCCAAATAATAAAAAAAAAGTCAAAATAACACATTTCTATCTGCATTCAGACTCCAAAATTCTTTCTCTGGATGTGGATGACATCTTCCATCATATGCCTTTTGAAATAGTTTTGCTAGCTCATTGAATTGCTAAGAGCAAATTTTATTATAATTGATAAGCACACAATGTTACTATTACTAAGTAGAATGTTTTCCTAGTTCTGTTCCTTTCACTCTACATCAATTCACATAGGTCTTTCTTTTGAAATACACCTGTCTCATAATTTCTGATAGCACAATAATATCCCATTTTATTCATATGCCATAAATTGGTATAGCCATTCCCCATATGATGAGCATTCCCTCAATTTCCAATTTTTTGTCACAACTACAAAGAACTGTTATAAATATTTTTGTATCTGTGGCTCCTTTCCCCTTTTTTAATGATCTCTTGGGGATACAGACCTAATAATGGTAGTGCTCAATAAAAGGCTATGCACAGTTTTATAATCTTTTGGGCATAATTTTCAAATTACTCTCCAGAATAGTTGGATCAGTTCACAGTTCCACAAACATTGCATTTAGTGTCCAAATTTTCACACATCTCCAAAATTTATCACTTTTTTCTGTCATATTAGCCAGTATTATAAATGTGAGGCAGTATCTCACAATTTTTAATATTTTTCAGTTCTCTAATCAATAGTGATTTAGAGCATTTTTATATGACTATAGATAATGTTAATTTCTTTAATTGAAAACTGCTTTTTCATATCCTTTAAGAATTTATCAACTGGGGAATGATTTGTATTTTTATAAATTTGACTCCATTCTTTGTATAATTGCCAAATAAGTCTTAATCAGAATTAATTACTCTAAAAATTGTTTCTCATCTTTGTGCTTATCTTATAATATTGGTTGCATTGATTTTGCTGTGCAAAGACATTTTAATTTAATGCAATCAAAATTATCCATTTTACATTTCATAATGTACTCTAATTCTTTTTTTTTTGGTAATTAATTTTTCCCTCTTCCTTTGATCTCACAGGCAACCTATTCCTTGCTCTCCTAATTGGGTTATGGTATCACTATGTCCAAATCATGTACCCATTCCTTATTTTATGTTATGAGATGGTGGTCTATTCCAATTTCTGCCATACTATTTTCCAGTTTTCTCAGCAGTTCTTGTCAAATAGTGAGATGTTATCCCAGAAGTTGGAGTTTTGGTGTTTGTCGAAAAGTAGATTTCAATAGTCATTTGCTTCTGTGTCTTTTTATTCCATTGATGCACCATTGATTTCTTAGTCAGTACCAAATCATTTTGGTGATTGCTGTTTTATAATACTGATTTAGATGTGGTATGACTAAGCCACTTTCTATAGCATTTTTTCCATTAAGTTCCCTGATATTCTTGATCTTTTTATCTTCTAGACAAATTTTGTTGTTGTATTATCTTGCTCTATAAAATATTTTTGGTTGCTTGATAGGTATGGCATTGAATATGTAAGTTAGGTAAAATTCTCATTTTTATTATATTATCTCTGCCTGCCTACTAGCAATTGACATTTTTCCAATTGTGTGAATCTGACTTTATTTTGTGGAAAGAGTTTTGGGATTGTGTTCATATAGTTTCTGTATTTGTCTTGAAAAGTAGACCTACAAATATTTTATATTTGTATACAATTTACATATTTATTTATGATTTATTTAAATACAATTATTTTAAATGGAATTTCTCTTTTGGTCTCTTGCCATTGAGCTTTGTTAGTAATATATAGAAATACTGAGGATTTATGTGGATTTATTTTATATATTGCAACTTGTTAAAGATGTGAATTATTTCATGAAATTTTTAGATGATTTTCCAGGATTCTCCAAATATACCATCGTATCAGTTGCAAATAATGATAGTTTTGTCTACTTATTGCCTATTCTAATTGCTTCTTTTTCTTCTCTTATAAGATGCTAAAATAAGATTTCTAGTATAATATTCAATAATAGGTATGATAATGGGCATCCTTGTTTCATTCTTTATTTCACTGGGATTGCTTCTGGCTTATTTCCATTACAGATAATGATTGCTGATGGTTTTAGGTAGATTCCTCTTACACTTTTGAGGAAAGTTCCATTTATTCCTATGCCCTCTAGTGTTTTTAAGAGAAGAGAACTGTATTTGTCAAATTTTTTTTTTTTACATCTTAAGGTAATCATATGATTTCTATTGCTTTTGTTATTGATATGGTCAATTATGCCAATAGTTTTCCTAATTTTGAACCATCCTTGTGTTCTTGGAAAAATCTCACTTGATCATAGTATATTATTCTGATGATAGTTTGCTATTTTGCTGCTATTTTATTAAAAGTGTTGTCTTCATATTCTTTAGGGAAATTGGTTTATAATTTTCTTTTTTCCTTTGTTTTGGCTCTTCCTGGTTTAGTTATCAGGAATATATTTGTGTCATATGAAGAACTTAGTAGAAATCCTTCATTGCTGATTTTTCCAAATAATTTATATAATGTTGGAATTAGTTGCTTATTAAATGTTTGATAGAATTCATTTGTAAATTTGGTAGATTTCATTTGTAAGTACAGATTTTTTTTTTCCTAGGGAATTCCTTGATGACTTGTTCAATTTCTCGTTTCTGAAATGGAGTTTTTTTTCCCCTCTTCTGTTAATCTGGAAATTTATATTTTTGTAAATAACCATTTCACTTAGATTGTCAGATATTTTGGAATGCAGTTGGGAAATATAGCTCTGAGTTATTGCATTAATTTTCCTCTTCACTGGTGATGAATTCATATTTTACATTTTTGATGCTTGTTATATGGTTTTCTTTTTTTAAATAAAATTATACAAAGTTTCAGTTGTTTTATTGTTTTTATTTCTAAGACCAGGTCTTTGTTTTATTTATGATTTAAATTTATTAAATTTAAATATGTATTATTTAAATTCAAATTATTTATTATTTATTTATTTAAATTTAAGTGAATTTCTTTATTACTAAAATAATTGTTATTAATAAATATTTATTAAATTAATTTCAATTTTATTAATCTCTCCTTTGAATTTCACAATTTCTAATTTGCTGTTTAATTAGGGGCTTTTAATATATTTTTTTCCTAGTTCCTTAAATTGTATGCATGCCCAATTCATTGTTCTACTCTTTCCTGAAATCTACTTTTTGATAAAAACCACAACTCCAAATTCTGGGATAAAATCTCACTATTTGACAATACTGCTTTGCCTGTATTCCATAAATTTTGGTGTTGTTTCATTCATGTCATTCTGTTTAATGAAATTATTGATTGTTTCTATGATTTGTTTTTTGGACACTCATTCTTTAGGATTAGATTATATAATTTTCAATTGATCCTTATCATTCCATGCCCTTTTATTACATGTAATTTTTATTTCACCATAATATGAACAGAATTTACAATTTCTGTCTTGCTTCATTTGATGATGAACTTTTTATGCATTAATACTTGGTCACTTTTTCCTCTAGTGACAAAAATTGCTGAGAATAAAAGGCATATTCTTTTTTTTATCCCCATTCAGTTTTCTCTAGAGGACATTTATATCTGAGTTTTCTAAAATTCTTTTCCCCTACTTAACTTTTTTCTTATTTTCTTGTCAGACTTATCTAGTTTTGAGAGGAGTTTGAGATCCCTTACCAATAAAGTTTTGTTATATATTTCTTGCTATAACTTGCTAAATTTCTCCTCTAATAATCTGAATGTTATATGACTTGGTTCATATATGTTTAATATTGCTAATGCTTCATTATCTATGGAGTTTCTTAGCAAAATGTAATTTCCTTCATTGTCTCTTTTAATTACATGTATTTTTGCTTTTGCTTTCTCTCAGGATTGCTGCCCTTGTTTTTTTTAACCTCAGCTGAAACATAATATATTCTGCTCCAGTCTTTTACCTTTACTTTGTGTATGAGTCTCTGAATCAAATGTGTTTCTTGTAGACAACATATTGTAGGGTTTTGACTTTTAGTGCTTACTACCATCAGCTTCTGATTTATGGGAGAGTACATCCCATTCACATTCACATGATTATTAACTCTCTATTTCCCTCCATCCTATTTTTCCCATGCATACTTCTCTCTCCTTTTTCCTCCCTACAACTTCTCACCAGTGTTTTGCTTTTGCTCACCACTTCCTTCAATCTGTCCTCTTTTCTATCAACCCTCCCTCCTTTTCTTTTCTCCTTCTCCTCATACTTTGCTATATGATAAGGTAGATTTCTTTATCTGACAGTTTGTATCCAATGAGAGTAAGGTTCGAACAATGAATCTCTCCTTTCTTTCCCTCTACTGTAATAGATCTTTCACAACACTTCAAGTGATTTGATTTACCCAATTTTTATTCCCCTTTCCATTTCTCCAAGTATAATCCTTTTGTTACCCTTTAATAGCTTATTTTTATTATTACATCAAAGTCAACATATACCTATATCAAGGGGTGGCTAGGTGGCATAGTGGATAAGGCACTGGCCTTGGAGTCAGGAGTACCTGGGTTGAAATCTGGTCTCAGACACTTAATAATGACCTAGCTGTGTGGCCTTGGACAAGCCACTTAACCCCTTGCCAAAACCTAAAAAATCAAACAAACCATATGCCCATATCCTTTAAATATATTTCTGACTACCCTAATAGAGATTTAGTTCTTAAGGGTCACAAGTATCATCTTCTTATGTAGGTATGTATACAGTTTAACCTTATTGAATACCTTTTACTTTTTTTTTCCTTTCCTGCTTACCTTTTGGTGCTTTTCTTGAATCTTTCATTGAAAGATTGAATTTTTTATTGAGTTTTTGGCCTTTTCAATCATGAAAATTTGAAAGTCTCCTATTTTGTGGAATATCCATCTTTTTTCCCAGAAAGATTTTGTTCAGCTTTATTGGGCAGTTGATTCTTGGTTGTAATTCAAACTTTTTTGCCTTACAGATTATCATATTCTAAGCCCTCCATTCTTTTAATGTAGAATTTGCTAAATCCTGTTTAATCACAACTGTGGCTCCATGATATTTGAATTGTTTCTTTCTGACTTCTTGTAGCATTTTCTCCTTGATCTGATAATTCTGGAATTTGACTGCAATATTGGACTTTTCAATTTGGGATGGTTTTCAGGAGATGATCAATAGCTTTTTTCAATGACTTTCACCCTATGGTTCCAGGATATCAGAATGGTTTTCCTTCATAATTTCTTGAAAGATGTTGCTCAGGCTCTCTCTCTCTCTCTCTCTCTCTCTCTCTCTCTCTCTCTCTCTCTCTCTCTCGATATCATGGTGTTCAGGTAGTCCAGTAAATTGGAGAGATGTTTTATATTTTCTTCATTTTTTCATTCTTTTGCTTTTATCTGACTGATTTTTGATGTTTCATAGTCATTGACTTCCATTTGCCCAATCATAATTTTAAGAAGTTTTGTTTTCAGTTAGTTTTTGCCTCTTTTTCTATTTCATCATTTCTGTTTTTAAAGGAATAGTTTTCTTCGGTGAATTTTTTTTCAGTTTTGTCAACTTTATTTTTAGTGAGTTTTTGTGCTTTCTTTTTCAATTCATTGACTCTACCTGTCATTCTCTTGCATAACTCATTCTTTTTCCCAATTTTTCTTTTCTGTGTTTTTATTTGATTTTACAAACCATTTTGAGGTCTTCCAGGACTTTTTGTAGTTGAGGCCAAAATTTTATTTTTCCCTTTAAAACTTTGACATTTTGACATTGTTAGCCTTTTCTAATTTTATATTTAATCTTCCCTTTCTCCATAGTAGTTTTCTATGGTCTGGTCACTTTTCCCATTGTTTACTCCTTTTTAAAAGTTGAGCTCTGCTTCTGGGATACCAGGGATACTGTCTCAAGCTTCTTGCACTGGGTGGGGTCTCTGAAACCAGTGATCCAATCTAGTTGCACTCTGGATTCCTGGGCAGTTTGCCTCCTGCACTGAATTGGAATCTTCACAGCAGGTTTGCCATGCCATTGACTTGCTGGGCCCAAATCACAGAGTGTTGGTTGCTTATCTGTGCTTTGGCTAAAAACTTCCCAATGACTTGCCTGGACACCATTAGCTCTGGGTTGCACCCCCCTTTTACTCAGGTGAGGCAGTCTTTTCCAGAAGTCATTCTTAATTATCTTGGATGGAAAAATTATTGTACTCCATCTTTTTATGAATCTCAATTGTTCCAGAATTCTTTTAGTGCCTTGATTTATTGTTGTTTCTGAGGGAAGCCAAGGAGAGCTCAGTCAAATTCCTGGTTTCTCAATGCCATCTTATTTCAACCCTGAAATGTTTCTTAAATGGAATAACTAATATTTTTCAACCACAACTGCATTAAAGAGTTGTTGGTTTAATTGATTCCAATGATGATCAGTACCACATTCATTAAGATGTGACTTGACTTTCCGTTATTATAAATAACTTTTGAATAGTTGGTGTCTGGTGCTTTCAGAAATTCTGATTTATGCATTTGCCAAAGGTCTGGACATTGCAAATCTATGATACAAAAATGTGTGCCTAAAATGCCCTTCCCCATCCATGTACTTCCCACTTCTGCAGAGTAATGAAGAGATGAATTCTTATAAAATGTCTTTGAAGCAATGTTTGTTTGAAATTTTGAGAAAAATAGCTTTTGATTAATTCACAGTTCTTTGCATTTACCTGGGTGTACTCATTGTTTGTATTACTTTCTTTGTTTTGCTTAATTTACACTTTATCAGATATAGTTCTTTTCATACTTTTCTTTGTTTCCAATATTTGTAGTTTTCTACCACACAGTAATATCCCATTATGTTCATAAAATACAATGTGTTTAAGTATACCCCAATTTGTTTCCATTTTTTTACTTCCAAAAGAAAGGTGCTGCTATAAATATTCATGGAGATATAATAGAAATCTTATCAATAGCCTCCTTCAAGTAGATACTTAATATTAGAGTCTCTTGGCTAAAATGTTTGGATATATATACTCTACTTGAAAAATTCCCAATTTCTTTTCAAAATGGTTATATGGATCCACCATTCCATCAACACTGTACTACTGTATATATCTTCGCACAATTCCTCCAAGAGTGATTATTTCCATGTTTTGTTATTTTTGACAATTTGCTGAGTGTGAAAAAAAAAGCTCAGGGTTGTTGATTTATATTTTTCTATTTTTAGTTTTTGCACCATTTTCCATTAGTTGTTTATAGTTTTCAATCTTTTGAGATATTTGTTTATATTATTCAATTACTAATTAACTAGAAATTGACTTGGTAATAACTAGTTAATTGGATAATATAAAAGTAGATAGACCCCACACACACACAAAATAGAGATAGATGACATAATTACAGATAACTGTTAGTCATCTATGGCTTGGATATCAAACCCTTATCTGAGAAATTTGATACAACAATATAGCTTACATTTGATAATTTTTCTTCTCTTCCTAGAATTAATAATTTAGTTTGTGCAAAATTTTCTCAATTTCATGTGATCAAACTTTTCTTTTTTTGGTTTGTTTTTATTTCTATCTTTAAAATGTCAAGTAACATATGTTATCTGTTTCTCTTTAAAGTTTTTTAAAGGTGTGATCTTTAATAATAAACTTACAAAATGATTTAAATTTATTTTACAATATTCACAATATGGAGAAAGATTTTTCCATGATCTGAGTTTCTGACACTTTGCTTTCCTGTTTTTCCAGGAGTTCTTATCAAATTGAGAGTTCATTCCTAAGTTTTCCTATGGTTGGAAGTTCATCAAGCAACTGATATTTTCTAATTTTTAACCAACACCAAAGGGTTTTGGCTAATTTGGGTTACAAAACTGTGATTACTCTTTTCTTCCTATATTTTTTCATTGTTTTCTTGAAATTCTTGATCTTTTCTTTCAACAATGATTTTTTTTTTAGATTTTTTTCAAGGCAAATGGGGTTAAGTGGCTTGTCCAAGGCCACACAGCTAGGTAATTATTAAGTGTCTGAGACTGGATTTGAACCCAGGTACTCCTGACTCCAGGGCTGGTGCTCTATGCACTGTGCAACCTCGCCACACCCCTCTCCAATGAATTTTTAAAAAAAATAATTGGCAAAGTATTTTTGGTAGTCTGATTAGTTTAGGGTTAAACTGTATGTCATCTTTACTTGTTTAATCATTTTTTCTCTCAAACAATATGTATTTCAAATGTAGATGGTGGTATTATCAAAATGTTGTGCTACTTATATCCTGCTATTTTGTTCAAAGTATTTTTTTCAAAGTTTTCTTTATATTCCTTGCATTAGTCATCCCTAGTTATAGGTGCTTGACCCAACCTCATCTAGAACTAAATCTTCTTATGAGGCAAAGAAAGCCTAAACAACCAGCAACAGTGACAAATTCTACCATATTCCTGACCTCAGTCTCCTGCCTTTCTTCCAAAAGCAAAGATTCAGAATTTAATGCCTCTTCCACAAGACCATATTGTTTATTAAAATTACTTGGAGTTCTGCCTCTTGTTGGTGTTATTTTTTCATTATTATAACTACCTTTTATGTGTTTTTCTCCAGCTCAGCTTCAATTTATCTCATTATTCATTTGAATACTATTTTTTACTATTGCTGTTGTTTTTGATCCTTTATTATTGAAGAATACCATGCTATTAGAGAAGTGATACCATGACATTTATGTGAATTGGATTTGAGTGAGGGGGTGCTGTGCAAAGTCTCCAGTGTCTCTTTCTCTTGTAGAGATGTATAGGTACAATGGTTAGTTAAGGATCAGGATGATTGGAGATGGCCCTGGAAGCAGAACAATTAGGGTTAAGTGACTTGCCCAAGGTCACATACCTAGAACATGTCAAGTATCTGAGACTGGATTTGAGCCCAGGTCCTCTTGACTCCAGGGCTAGTGCTCTATCCACTATATCACATTCCATTCTACACCACAATTTGTTCAATAATTTCATTAGCAATTTATGAGTACTACCTTTATTTTCAAATCTTTTCGATCTTATATTCAGGTTATGATATATGATATATCTGTAACAACCTTGGGAAATATGTCTAAGTAGTGGCATTTCTAGGTCAAATGGCATGACTTTTTCAGAATAATAAGTTGTTTCCTAGAATGATTAGACTGTGGATATTAGTATATCTCTTTTTTGATAAACTATTTGCAATAACTATTTCCATTTTTTGCCGTCTTTGATAGTTAGCTGGATTGTTAAGTAAAAGTTAAGATTTACTTTAATGTCCATTTTTCTTTCTAGTTATTTGAACGTTGATTTTATGTGACTGTTGATAACTTGCAAAAGACTGGAAGAATGAAAAAAGGGGGTAGCAATAGGTAAAAGAGTGATAAAACACATAAAAGATGCTTGCAAAGAATTGTTTATATGATGGAGGGAAAAATGCAGAGGGGAATTGACAATGCTTGAACTCCATTCTCAATCTAAACTGGTTCAAGGAAGAAAGAATACACATACACACATATGCACATTTAGATATAGACATTCATTTTATGTAACAGGCAAGAAGTAGAGGAAGGGGTTAAGAAAAAGTATGGATAAGAGAGAAGGCTGCAGCTATGACTTAGTAGACAGAGTATTGAAACTAGAATCAGGGAAGCCTGAGTTCACATCTGACCTCAGTCACTGATTCTGGGCAAGTCACTTCACCTTTGTTTTCTAAAGAAAGAAATGGCAAACCACATAAGTATTTTTGTCAAAAACAAAAACCCATAAACAATAGTGATATGCTATGATTCATGGAATCACATGTTTAAACAACTGAAGAGATTAAGGGAGCAGTAGTCACAAGAAAAATAGATTTTTAAGAAGGGGACAGGATAGAAAAAGAGAAGAATAAACTGAAAAGTATGAGATAGAGGAAAATATACAGTTGGCAATCAAAACTGTTAATGTGAATGAGATAAACTCACCAAGAAAATGGAAGAGGATACAGAATAGATTAGAAACCAGAATCCAACAATATGCTGTATACAAGAGACATATTTTAGACAAAGAAAGGATCCTATAGATCATCTCATACAACCTCTTCATTTTATAGAGAAGGTTGTTGTTCTTTGTTGTTTGTTCTTCAAGAGGACCATGACATCAGAGAGGTAATGCCATGAAATGCAAGTGAATTGGCTCTTATTGAGGGAGGACTGTGCAGTCACCAACTTTACTTTCTTCTCCAGAGACATATGGATCGGATTTTAGATGACCCTGGATGCAGTGAGAGACCTAGGTATTATTAAGCTAAGGTCTTTAAGAGGTCTCTGTTTAACTGAGGTAAAGCCTAGAGGAGGACAGATAAAACCTTGAATAATGCAGATAAGAAAGAAATTAATCAAAGAATGACCTCTTGCTTAGTTAAAAAAAAAAAAAGACAATCTGAGATGGGAAGACCCAGAGATTCTGGTTCAAACAAAACCAATTGCTATTTGTGTTCACTCTGAACCAGTCAAGGTGAAACAATAACCAAACAGGGTTAGCCTGGGACAGAAAGAAAGAAAAAAAGGAGGAGGGAAGGAAGGAAGGAAGCAAGGAAGGAAGAAGGGAAGGCAGGCAGGAAGGAAGGAAGGAGGGGAGAGAGGGAGGGAGAGAAAGAAGAAGAGGGAGAGAGAGAGAGAGAGAGAGAAGAGATTCACCATCCTCACTGGATCCTAAGCCTAGGTCAATGGACTCCAAATTTAGGATTTTTTCCACTATATCACATCTTCCTTGCTGTTCAAGTAGACAGTGATCTCAATATCTGAAATCTTAGAATAGTAGGAGAATTCTTCTGTTGTAGTTGATTATCAACTGTGGAAAGAGGAATAAAGAGGCTTGCTCATTAGCTTTCCCAGTAAAATTTATTAAATTAAAGACCATTATTTTTAATCAATCAATTAATTAGCATTAAACAAATATCTATTTTCTTTCCCTGCCACTCTTCTCCATTATAAAACAAAATTAAAAAAAAGTCAGCAATGAAATATAACCTAGGAAAACAAATTCTTTCATTTCCTGTGTTCAAAAATATGTCTAGTTTTGCAGGGTGAATCCATCATCTTTTAGTAAAGTTATATGTGAATTCAAAACTGCCTCAGTAATAATATGGCCCTGGGAAAGGTGCTAAAGCTCAGTGTTTCCATCTTTGAAATCCATCTTACTGGGTATTTGAGAAGATTAAATGAATATGAATCTCTCTCTCTCTCTCTCTCTCTCTCTCTCTCTCTCTCTCTCTCTCTCTCTCTTTTTCTCTCTTTCTTTCTCCATATATATGTGTGTGTGTGTATGTATGCAGTGCTTTACAAGCCTTAAATCTAGGTATTATTATTTTCTAATACTGCTACATCACAGAATTCCTATGAAACTCAAATGGTAACATATGTAACATTCTTTGAAAAACTGGGAATGGCATCCCTATCCCTTTTGCATGTAGAAACCCTTCTCATGGTATATTGTTAGAAACAGTAGCTAAAAACCCTCTAAGCTAAGCATGATATTTGGTTAGCTATCATTGTCCTATCATTGTCCAGAGGGGACAGTCTAATCAATCTCTCATAATCTTTGTGGGCAAAGGACTTTCCTTGACCAGTGCAAGTGCAATTGCTCTCCTACCTAAATGACCCTAATCCCCAACTGACCATAATCCCCAAAAATTAAAATAAAAAGGTTGAAATGTTGGATCCTCTCTGGGTTTCACTCTTGCCCAGTTGAACCTGGTTGAGTATAGTTTCCTGAGGAAATGAATCTTAACCTCCATAGAAACCCTAAAGGACTCTCTACCTCCAAGGAGATCCTAAACAATTCTCAAACCCTCATGGAAATCACAACACCCTGTTTCTCAAATGACTTACCCTATAATAGGTGTGCTCCCCAAATACCTACTGCTTGTCTATTCTGACCCAATCTGCCATTCCTTCCTTTTACAATCCTTTCCTTTCCTATCATCTTGTCCTCCTTGGACCATGGGTGAACCTTTCATTAATTACCTCTAAAGTAATAATCAAATAGTGATTTTTAAAATTTAAAGTGCTATATAAATTTTAGTTATTATTTTTTGTGTATAATATTGTTTACATAATACAAACTGTTCTCCTGATTCTGTTCACATTACTCTCTATCAATTCATCCTGGTCTTCTTGGGTTTCTCTGAAAATGCTCATTTCATCATATATTATGGTGAATGATATATTCCATTACATTAAAATATCATATTTCAACAGAAATTTATTAAATGCTTTTATTTATATCCAATATGTTATTTCTGACATTTTGGACAATGGCTTAATTTTTTTTCCCTTTAGAATAAAAGAACAAGGTAAAGAAAACAGATTTCATAAACTGACAGTCTCTCTCTTATTTATTGAAAGTCACCTAAAAGGTGTTGTTTGGTTTGGAAAGAATGAGATATCAAAGTAAAGAGAACTACCATCAATCTCTTGAAAAAAATAAATTAGGAGTCTCTTGTTAGGGTGACTCCTCTATCTTTCTTTTTGTATGAACAAGAGCACATAGTGAGAAGAGAAATCTCTAAGGTAACCAGACAATAGATACATATCTCACTTAGTTGGATCTATATTTTTACCGACTAATAACCAGAGTGTGTTTTAGTCAGAAAAGCAATGTCTGGCTGACATTTGCAAGGGATTTTATCCCCTAGGAGTGTGTACTTAGGAAATGTGAGCAATGTTTTAAGAAAATATGAATTTCATTTGGATTCTGGCTTCCTTTTCAGAGGTTACTGGGGAAAGTGTGTTTAGCTATTTTAACATAGGGATTGGGTGCCTAAAAATGAGGTATTATTTAGAATGCATGAAAAATGTAGCTTTCAATTTTTTTCAGAGCCACTAGGATTTCTTGTTGAGATGCTCAGGTCTTGTAAATTAACATGTTTATGGACTCCTAGTAACAACAGTCCCTCAGGATTCTAAGCGATCTCTATGGCTTTTTAGACCTAGAACGTTAGTCCAAAGTATGACAGAAGCATGAGCTTTCTAGTGCTGGACATTGTAACTTTTTTTAAGAAAGATTTTATTTATTTTGAGTTTTACAATTTTTCCCCTATTCTTGCTTCTCTCCCCCCCATGCCCCCAGAGGGCAGTCTGTTAACCTTTACATTGTTTCCATGGTATACATTGATTTAAGTTGAATGTGATGAGAGAGAAATCATGTCCTTAAGGAAAGATAAAGTATAAGAGATAGGAAAAGTACATAATAAGATAATGGTTTTATTTTTTCTAAATTTAGGGTAATAGTCTTTGGTCTTTGTTCAAATTCTACAATTCTTTGTCTGGATACAGATGGTATTCTCCATCACAGATAGCACAAAATTGTTCCTGGTTGCTGCACTGATGGAACGAGCAATTCCATCAAGGTTGATGATCATCACTCCCATGTTGCTGTTAGGGTGTAAAATGTTTTTCTTGTTCTGCTCATCTCGCTCAGCCTCAGTTCATGCAAATCCTTCTAGGCTTCCATGAATTTCCATTCCCTCCTGGTTTCTAATAGAACAACAGTGTTTCATGACATACATGTACCACAGTTTGTTAAGCCATTCCCCAATTGAAGGACATTTACTTAATTTCCAATTCTTTGCCACCACAAACAGGGCTGCAATAAATATTTTTGTACAAGTGATGTTTTTACCCTTTTTCATCATCTCTTCAGGGTATAGACCCAGTAGTAGTATTGCTGGATCAAAGGGTATGCATATTTTTGTTGCCCTTTGGGAATAATTCCAAATTGCTCTCCAGAAAGGCTGGATGAGTGCACAGCTCCACCAACAATGCATTAGTGTCCCAGATTTCCCACATCCCTTCCAACATTGATCATTGTCCTTTCTGGTCAAATTGGCCAGCAAGACATTGTATCATATTGCATATGAAAATCCCATTAATTTTTTGGCCACTCACTAAAACTCCCAGATCTTATGTATAAAGGGCCACTGTTTAATTATGGCTCCCAGTGTCATAAAATCATTGATTCCAAGTGTAGGATATTACATTTATTCCTACTGAATTTTATAGTAAAAGATTCACCAAATATTCTGCATTGTAAAGGAAAAAAGGAAAAAGAAGTTTAAGATACTATTTTTGGTCCACTAGTGCACTACTTATCCCTCCTACCTTGAGTCTTGCATGCCACTTATTCTTTTATCCAAGTCATTAATGAAAGTTATAAGATTATGGCCAGGTCCTAAGGAAATATTCTAGTTACCTTATCTCCAGTAGGCATTGAATGACTTCTCTTTTTGCTCAAATGTTGATCTAAATTTCCTAATTTACCAAATTACATTATCATAATGATTCTAGTCCAAATCAACCCCATTATTGATACAGCCTTGAGGTCTTTTGATGATCATTGCTATGCTTTTTTTCCCTAGATCACAGTTTGCTTATATTCTCTCTCTCTCTCTCTCTCTCTCTCTCTCTCTCTCTCTCTCTCTCTCTCTCTGTGTGTGTGTGTGTGTGTGTGTGTGTGTGTGTGTGTGTGAGAGAGAGTCCTGCAGCTTTTGGAAATTTGACATTATGAACTTCCTTCTCAGAATCATATTTTTTTATAAAGAAAAAAGTACATAGAATAGCAAAAATAAACAAAGGTATTGAAATCCAGTTATCAAACTTAAAGGAAAATAATGAATCCAAAGGAAAAAGTCCTTGTTGTCTCATGAAGATAACACTTTTGACAACTAGAGATGTTCAGAGAAGTTCAAACTGGCCAGTGGTATTAAAAATATTGCACTGTTCCTTTATTTGTTCTAATTACTTCAAGAGAAAACTAATGATTTAATCCAAGATTTGAAGTGAAGAGAGGGAGAGATGTTAAGAGCATATATATATATATATATATATATATATATATATATATATATAGAGAGAGAGAGAGAGAGAGAGGCAAATAATTTACAATTATCATATCTTTTGATTCCCCAACAACCTTGTGAGGTACATATTATTATTATCTACATTTTACAGTTAGGAAAGTAAGATTAATAATGTTTCAGTGATTTGATCAGGGTCACAATGCAAGTGTCTGACATAGAATTAAAACTTTAATCCTTGCTGACTCAGAGTCCTAGGATCTACCCATTCTACCAACCAGCTGCCTATAGAAAATGCCCCTATTATTTTAGATAGCTTGTCATGATCTGTCAAGTCATCTCTTTGGTTTTGCACCTCCAATGACATAGACAGGGAAGAACTAATAAGCAAAGTTGAAATGGAAGATGGAGGTTTCTATTCAGATATGTATTGAAGTCAAGAAAACAGTGAGGGTGATATGTGTAGAGAGAGGGAGTATGTACAGAGCAGAGAAAGCTCAACAAAAGAAAGACCATACCTAAAAAACCAGAAGTGGGGATTTGTTGTTTTGATTACCGAAGATATCATTTGGTTTAGTCTTCATAGATGACATAAGAGAAAACTGAGGCTGAGAATGAGAGAAATGACTTATCCAGAATCATACAATTTGAAAATCATTCTTCTAACTCCATATTATGTTTTGGTATGAGAGAAGATCATGTAGGGTAAAGAAAAATACAGGATTGCAATAAGTTGTGGGGCCACAGGAAACTAGTACAGAATTTTGAAGTCAGAGCATCCTGTTTGGGAGGCTGTCTGTATAACAATACCTGGGACATAATGGAGGAAAGAAAAGGTGGAGGCTGATGGGACCCATCCATCAAGCGATAGTTGATTTTTCATAATCAGTATTTTTCTTTTTGCCGAGCTCAAGAAATCCAATATATCACCTCATCTTAAAGGATTTGAACACTCGTTATACTTTCTATGGCATACTGATTCATTCAGCAGTATTTCTCATGATACCCAAATTCCAGATGACATTGAAGAATCACAAAATTGGAAGTGCCACTCCCAGCTCTTACAGTTGTGCCAATAGGCTCTGGCTGGGTCTCTCCTATTTGTTACAAGCACAGTATTCAAACGGGAATTAGTAACTAAATAAAGTCACATTCTTTAACATCTCTTCAAGATCATTTATACTAAAGGTGTTAAAGACCTAGACAGACACACACACACACACACACACACACACACACACACACACACACACACACACACACCCCTCTACAACAAGAACAACAACTTTAAATACTACAGTGGATAGAGCACTGGACCTAGAATCATGATGAACACCTGAGTTTAAATACACTATCAAATATTTTCCAGCTGTGTAAACCTGGGAAAGTCACTCCTATCTGCCTCAGTTTTTTATAAAATGGGAACAACAATATCATTTATCATCTAGGATAGCTGTGAGCATCAAATGAGATAAAATTTGTAAATCACTTTACAAAACTTCCCATAAATGCAAGCTTTTGTTATTATTAAACACATGCATATATTAATTTATGTTTTATATATATATAATATGTATTTGTATTGTACTTTAATTTTATTGCATAAGATAATTTCCAATGAGGAAAGATCCCTTATCAATGCCACTTGGCTCTATAACTTTAATCTTTAACTTACAGTGTTGGAGATTTCCTGTAACCCCTGGAGGTGGCAACTATTCCGAAGTTGGACTTGAATCTAGGTCTGACTGCAATTCATTTTTCCTTTGTATCTCTTTCTCTCTCTCTCTCTCTCTCTCTCTCTCTCTCTCTCTCTCTCTCTCTCTCTCTCCTATGAAAGGAAATATCATCCATGCTAAGAAAATATTAATGGAACAACTTAGTTATTCAGAAGCTTGAGAAATTCTAATAGGAAAGTTTAGGTCTAGGGCAAGTCTCTAATTACCATCTTTTGTCTCCATTTAGAAACTGATTTTCCAGTGATAGTAAAAGGCCAGTTGCAGGTGACTTTTAAATTCAGAGAAATAGTTCTTTTCAGCTATTTCCCCATTATATTCTAAAAGAACTAAAGATGCTCAAATTATCTTTGTAAAGATTATACTGGGGTGGCTAGGTGGCGCAGTGGAAACAGCACAAACCCTGAAGTCAGGAGTACCTGAATTCAAATTTGACCTCAGACACTTGATAATTACCTAGCTGTGTGACCTTGGACAAGCCACTTAACCCCATTTGCCTTGCAAAAACAAAAAAAAATAACAACAGAATCTCTACCAGTTCAGCTTGTTTTCTGAGATTTTGATATTTAGTTGAATATTTTCCTATCATGTCTATATACATATACACATATACCCCTACACATCTATGCATTCATTTGCCTATGTAGAATTTTTTTTGTATTTATTTTTATTTATTATTGTGTTTGTTGCAGGGTCTAGGCACTCTATCAACCAAAGATTAGTCTTACATATATTTTGTGTCTGATTCATGGGGTCTGACCCCAAAAGGATCAGTTTTTTCTTTGGATTATTACCACCAACTGGAAATGATCCATAAAACCTATTAATATTCTCAAATGTGTTCAAGAATGTCATGTCTAGAAAGGAAGGAGGGAAGGAGAGAAGGATAAAGGAAGAAAGGAAAGAAGGAAAGGAAAGAAGGGGGAAAGAATGATAGGGAAGGAGGAAGGTAGAAGGTATTGATAAAGAAGGAAGAAATGAAGGAAAAAGGAGGAAGGAGGCAGGAGGAAGGAAGAAAACAGACATTTATCAGGGGCTAAACATCGTGCTAAGTGATTTACAAATGCTATGAGGATTATTTGAGTCTCACAACTTTGGGAAGTAGGTATTTTTATTATCCCCATAATTATCCCCATTGCAGTTGATAAAACTGTATCAGATAGGGGTAAAGTGACTTGTCCAAGGTCACAGAGCTAGTAAATCTCTCAGGCTAGATTTGAACTCAGGTCTTGACTGCAGGTCCAGAACTCTATCTACTACATTACCTAAATGCAGGGAGCTTGCATTGGTAGAGGCAGTTTTCTTACTAGAAAATTATTTTTTATCAGTGAAATCAAGTCAGCCCTTGTCTCTGAATCAATTATTTGCATATGACATTTATGTACAATTCAGAGTTTTGTTGTTAGTGTCTTGCTAAGGGCTACACCACATTCACTTTTGTTTGTACTGTTTCTTCCTTAGTCTTTTCCATGGAAAGAAGCCAGTGAAGTAAATGGCCTATTAGATCTTTTGCCTTCATAAAGCAGTCTACAAATTGAAGGTTCGATTACCATTAATGTAAATAATAGCATTAGGTTTTTGTGCAGTATATTTTATTTGGAAAGCATTTTCATATCTATGATCATGTTCTTTATATTTTTAATGATGTCAACTTGCTTTCACTTTTTATACAAGCCCAAATTCTCCAAAAATTAAATAATGTCCTCTTTTCTTTTATATCAGGATTCTAAATCTCTGATCTACAATTAGTTGTTTAATTCAACTCAACCAGATTTTTTCAGTGCCTATGAATTACAAGGCCCCATGGATACAAAAGAATGTAACCACAATCCCAGCAAAATGAGGAATAAGAAGCAGAATTGCAGAAATAGAATTTGAAGGCCTATAAAGTAAGATAGAGGTCAAAATAAGTTTGAGTCAGATTTATGGAGAACATTGAATGCCTGGATAAGATATTTATACTTTTAAAAGGATATATTAGACTTCCATCAAAAGTACATATTTAAGGGGTGGCTAGGTGGCTAGGTGGATAAAGCACTGGTCCTGGAGTCAGGAGTACCTGGGTTCTAATCCGGTCTCAGACAATAATTAATTACCTAGCTGTGTGGCCTTGGGCAAGCCACTTAACCCTGTCTGCCTTGCAAAAACCTAAAAACATAAGTACATATTTGAGTGGCTATTGGAAGTAAGAAACAGGGATTAAGGGTTGAGAGGGGGAAGGAAAGAGGAGCAGAAAAGGGTAAATCCTAACCTCAGTCTTCAAGTTCATTATTGCTAATTGGAGTAACAAAATAGAAACTTGATCCCATACCTTAGAGCTGAAAACCGAGTGGATGATATGCTTCTTTTTATATTTTTATTTTTTATTAAAGATTTTATTTATTTTGAGTTTTACAATTTTTCCCCTAAATCTTATTTCCCTCCCCTTACCCCCCCCACAGAAGGCAATTTGTCAGTCTTTACATTGTTTCCATGTTGTACATTGATCCAAATTGAGTGTCATGAGAGAGAAATCATATCTGTAAGGAAGAAACAAAGTATAAGAGATAACAAGATCAGACAATAAGATATCAGTTTTTTCCCCCCTGAATTAAAGGAAATAGTCCTTGGACTTTGTTCAAACTCCATGGTTCTTTCTCTGGATACAGATGGTATTCTCCATTGCAGACAGCCCCAAATTGTCCCTGATTGTTGCAATGATGAAATGAGTGAGTGAATCAAGGTTTATCATAGACCCCATGTTGATTTTAGGGTGTACAGTGTTTTCTGGTTCTGCCCATCTCACTCAGCATCAGTTCATGCAAATTGCTCCAGGCTTCCCTGAATTCCCACCCCTCCTGGTTTCTAATAGAACAACAATAGTGTTCCATCACATACATATAGCACAGTTGGCTAAGCCATTCCCCAATTGAAGGACATTTACTTTTTTTTCTAATTCTTTGCCACCACAGACAGGGCTGCTATGAATATTTTTGTACAAGTGATGTTTTTACCCTTCTTCATCATCTCTTCAGGGTATAAACCCAGTAGTGGTATTGCTGGATCAAAGGGTATGTACATATTTGTTGCCCTTTGGGTATAGCTCCAAATTTCTCTCCAGGAAGGTTGGATGAGTTCACAGCTCCACCAACCATGTAATAGTGTCCCAGATTTCCCACAACCCTTCCAACAATGATCATTATCCTTTCTGGTCTTATTGGCCAGTCTGAGAGTTGTGTCGTGGTACCTCAGAGAAGCTTTAATTTGCATTTCTCTAATAAGTAAGGATTTAGAGCAATTTTTCATATGAGTATAGATTGCTTTGATCTCCTCATCTGTAAATTGCCTTTGCATATCCTTTGACCATTTGTCACATGGGGAATGGCTTTTCAAAAAAAAATATGGCTCAGTTCTCTGTATATTTTAGAATTGAGTCCTTTGTCAGAAACATTAGTTGTAAAGATTGTTTCCCAGTTTACTACATTTCCTTTGACTTGGTTACAGTGGTTTTGTTTGTGCAAAAGCTTTTTAATTTAATGTAATCAAAATCATCTAGTTTGTTTTTAGTGATCTTCTCCATTGCTTCCTTAGTCATAAACTGTTTCCCTTTCCATAGATCTGACAGGTAAACTAGTCCTTGATCTTCTAATTTGCTTATAGTATTGCTTTTTATGTCTAAATCACGTATCCATTTGGATATTCTCTTGGTATAGGGTGTGAGGTGTTGGTCTAATCTAAGTTTCTTCCATACTAACTTCCAATTTTCCCAGCAGTTTTTATCAAAGAAAGAGTTTTTATCACAATAGCTGGACTCCTTGGGTTTATCAAACAGCAGATTACTATAATGGTTTCCTACTATTGTACCTAGTGTATTCCACTGGTCCACTACTCTATTTCTTAGCCAACACCAGACAGTTTTGATGACTGATGCTTAATAATATAATTTTAGATCAGGTAGGGCTAAGCCCCCTTCCTTTGCACTTTTTTTCACTAATCCCTGGAAATTCTTGACTTTATTTCTCCATATGAATTTACTTACAACTTTTTCCTAATTCATTAAAGTAATTTTCTGGAATTTTGATTGATAGGGCACTAAACAGGTAGTTTAGTTATGGTAGAATTGTCATTTTTATTATATTTGCTCTACCTATCCATTAGCAGTTGATGTTTGCCCAGTTATTTAATCAGATTTAATTTGTGTGAGAAGTGTTTTATAATTGTTTTCAAAAAGTTTCTGAGTCTGTCTTAGCAAATAGACTCCCAGATATTTTATACTGTCTGAGGATACTTTGAATGGTATTTCTCTTTCCAGCTCTTCCTGTTGTATCTTGCTAGTCATATATAGAAAAATTGAGGATTTATGAGGGTTTATTTTATATCCTGCAACTTTGCTTAAATTGCTAATTGTTTCCAGTAGTTTTTTGGATGATTTCTGGGTATTCTCTAGGTATACCATCATGTCATCTGCAAAGAGTGAGAGTTTTGTTTCTTCCTTCCCAATTCTAATTCCTTCTCTAATTGCTGAATCTAACATTTTTAATATGATATTGGATAGTAGTGGTGATAATGGGCATCCTTGTTTCACCCTGATCTTATTGGGAATGCCTCTGGTCTCTCCCCATTGAATATAATGCTTGTTAATGGTTTCAGATAGATACTGCTTATTATTCTAAGAAACAGTTCATTTATTCCTACACTCTCTAGTGTTTTTAGTAGGAATGGGTATTGTATTTTGTCAAAAGCTTTTTCAGCATCTATTGATATGATCATGTAATTTCTGGTAGGTTTGTTGTTGATATAATTGATTATACTAACAGTTTTCCTAATATTGAACCAACCCTGCATTCCTGGGCTGAATTCTACTTGGTCAAAACGTATTATCCAAGTGATAACTTGTTGTAATCCTTTTGCTAAGATTTAGTTTAAGATTTTTGCATCTATATTCATCAGGGTGATGGGCCTATAATTTTCTTTCTCTGTTTTAACTCTTCCTGGTTTAGGTATCAGCACCACATTGGTTTCTTAGAAAGAGATAGGCAGAGTTCTGTCTTCCCCTATTTTTCCAAAGAGTTTATATAGAATTGGAACCAATTGTTCCTTAAATGTTTGGTAGAATTCACTTGTAAATCCATCAGGCACTGGAGATTTTTTCTTAGGGAGTTCAATGATGACTTGTTGAATTTTTTATTTCTGACGTAGGGTTGTTTAGGTATTTAATCTCCTCTTCATTTAACCTGGACAACTCATATTTTTGTAAATATTCATCCATTTCACTAAGATTGTTAAATTTATTGGCGTAGAGTTGGGCAAAATAATTCTGAATTATTACTTTAATTTCTTCCTCTTTGGTGGTGAGTTCACCTTTTTCATTTATAATACTAGCAATTTGATTTTCTTCTTTCTTTTTTAATCAAGTTGACTAGAGGTTTATCAATTTTATTGTTTTTTTCATAAAATCAACTTCTGGTTTTATTTATTAATTCAATAGTGTTTTTGCTTTCAATTTTATTAATTTCTCCTTAAATTTTTAGAATTTCTATTTTATTATTTAATTGGGGATTTTTAATTTGTTCTTTCTCTAATTTTTTTAGCTGTATATTTAGTTCATTGATTTCCTCTTTCTCTAATTTATTCATGTAAGCATTTAAAGATATAATATACCCCCTGACAGCTTCTTTGAGTGAATCCCATAGGTTTTGGTATGTTGTTTCATTATTGTCATTATCTAGGATAAAATGGTTAATTCTTCCTATAATTTGTTTTTTTGGTCCACTCATTCTTTAAAATGAGGTTATTCAGTTTCCAATTAGTTCTGTGTCTATATCCCCCTGGCCTAATATTGCATATGACTTTTATTGCATTGTGATCTGAGAAAGATGTATTCACTATTTCTGCCTTTCTGCAGTTGACATTAGATTTTTATGCCCTAGTACGTGGTCAGTTTTTGTATAAGTGCCATGTACTATGGAGAAAAGGTATGTTCCTTTCTATCCCCATTCAGTTTCCTCCATAAGTCTACCATATCTAGTTTGTCTAACAATCTATTTACCTCCTTAACTTCTTTCTTTTTTATTTTATGATTCAATTTATCTAGATCTGAGAGTGGAATGTTGAGGTCTCCCACTAGTAGAATTTTTCTGTCTATGTGAATTTGGATGATACTCCATTGGCTGCATATATAGTCAGCATTGAAATCACTTTATTGTCTATGGTACTTTTTAGGAGGATATAGTTTCCTACCTTATCTCTTTTAATGCTATCTATTTTTGCAGCTGCTTTGTTTGAAATAAGGATTGCTCCCCTACTTTTTTACTTCAGCTGAAGCAAAATATATTTTGCTCCAACATTTTACCTTTACTCTATATGTATCTCTCTGCTTCAACTGAGTTTCTTGCAAGCAGCATATTGTGGGATTCTGGTTTTTAATCCACTCTGCTATTAGCTTATATTTTTTTGTAAGGCAAACGGGCTTAAGTGGCTTGCCTAAGGCCACACAGCTAGGTAATTATTAAGTGTCTGAGACCGGATTTGAACCCAGGTGCTCCTGACTCCAGGGCCAGTGCTTTATCTACTGCGCCACCTACTAGCTTATATTATAAGGGAGAGTTCATCCCATTCACATTCAAAGTTATAATTACTAACTCTTTACTGCCCTCTATGCTATCTTCCCTCTGTTTGTATTTTTCCCCTCCCCCTTATCCATATTCCCCAATATTTTGTTTCTGAATACCACCCCCTTCAGTACTTTTGACCTCCTATATCCACCCCTCCCCTTTCTTTCCCCTTTCCCTTTTTCCCTTTTCCCTTTCCTTGCTGCTATTAGTTCCCCTTTTTCCTTCCCCTCCCTTTATGTGCTCCCCTCCCCTTTTCCCCTTTTAGATGTTTTTTTTTAAGTTAACTGAGTATATGTGTGACAAGTCTGATGAGAAGAAGATTCAGTTGTTTCTCATCTCTTCCCTTCTTCCCCTCTTTTAGCATAGGTATTTTGTACCTCTTAATGTAATGAGATTTACCTCATTCAATCCCCTCCCTCCTCCTCTTTCCTGTCCCTTGTTTTAAGGAGGAGGTGTTTTTAAAACATTCTATCTGAGTCATAGAAAATTCTGAGTAGATGATATCCTTCTTAATAAGACATCAGCCTCTAGTGACTCTTTGAGTCATATTGTGGCCAACATTATTGCATGGAGTTTTGTTGTACTCTGTGTTATGGCAGCCTGGTTGGAGTCAGTTTTAGGTAGAGGTGAATTTCAGTTCATACTTAAAATGATCATAACACCATATGACATAATGAGGTAGGAAATGCAATAGGATTTTTGTCTCATGTGGACCACTTACCTTTGTTTGCATGTGTGTCAGTTTTGATTTTTCAAAAAACAAGTATTATGTGACTGGCCTTATAATTATAATAAGAATTTACCTATTTCTGAAATTCCTGTGATTCTTTTGAATATTAGTCAGGATATAATGGAAAAAACCTACATAATTTTAAAGTATTTGCCTGCCACAGAGCCAGAATCTAAAACTTTACTCAAATGTTCTTGTGCAAATTATTCAGACAACAGAATCATTAAATTTCAGTCCAGCCTGAACAGGAATCCCTTCTAAAATGTTACTGAACAATGGTCATCTATTTTTTATTTGAAGATTCATCAGTTAGTAAGCAATTATTAAGCATCTAGTGTACAATAGGAATTGCACCATGCACTAGAATCACCAGCACTTAGTGTGTGAAATAAAGTAGATGCTTAATAAATGTTTATTGATTGATTATTGATTTCCAGTTTTGTATAACTCTAATTACTAATTATTAGCAAATGTTTTTTCTCACAGAGTACTAGATTCTTCTCCCCCCTTTAAAGTTCTCTCTTTGGGATGAAAAGAAAAATTATGTTTTTCATTTGATAGCCTATCACAATTATATAGATAGATAGATAGATAGATAGATATTTCCTTCTTTTCAGTTCTTTTAAACACAAAATGATTTCAGTTCCCTTCATGTCCTTCAGTTTCCCATATGTCCTGCTTTACTCTTTATGGTGTAGTACTGGCTTGCTAATGTTCTCCTAACATGTGGTGCCTGTGAGATGGTAAAGATCACTTTGGTATGGTCCCAGCCTCCCAAGATGTAGGTATGCTACAGGTCAACTGAATGCCCTCCTCCTCTGTAATTCAAATGCTATGGGGTAGTTAGAGCTAGATTTTCTAGGTTTCTATTCCTTATTCCTCATTCCTGATTTTAGTAGGTCAATTTATTGGATGATGGGGCAGTGTCCTGTTGAGCTCTTTGTCTAAAACTTGTTATAACTTTGATCTCTGAGTGATTCAGATCTGGAATTGGAGTGTATAGTTTCTTGCATGTCTGAGTCTTCTGGTAGATCTTGGTACAATGGGGAAGGAGAGATACTCATCTGCATGTACCTGCTTCCATGTCTGCCATCATCCTATGCCAGCATCACTTTCTGGGGATGATTCCCTTACCATTTTACCTGCAATATCCAAATTGTGATGTCGTGTTCCTTCTCAGAAAAAGGTTTAAGAGCAAGGAAGAAATTATATATTATATATAATGTATTATATATGTGCATAAATATTTATATATACACACAAAGTAAAAAGAAATTTAGATTAATGTTTGATCCATTAAACAAATTTTGATGGGACCTTGTTTTAACCTTTGTCTTATCTCATATAACCTTGCCATGTATTCATGGCTAGGCTTTAGAACGAAAAATAATTGTTATGATTTAGTCACTATATTACAAAGTAGTTTAAATTAACCAAACTCTTGACAAGAATTGACATTTTAGATTTTGTTTTTGTTTTTTTCCTTTAACTCATTTTCTTTTATTTAGAATCTTATTTTCTTCATCTGGTTTTGAGTTAAAAATTTTATAAGAAATACTCACTTTGTGGGTGCCCCTGCCACTTGTCAGCTTGAACTGGTATGAGGGAACATCCGGCAAAGGTCTAGGAATCAAATTCTTATGAGAACCGACAGCAAAGAATTCAAGTGGTGGACATTTCCAACCCTTCTAAGTCCAGCTTACCATTCCAAATTGATTTCACAGACCTTCTACTCACAGACTCTGTATTCCAACCAAACTTGCCTCTGGGGCTGCATTTTTACAGGCCTTGCTCCAGATTCGACCTTTACTGTATGTTCACTTCTTCCCTGATGGGAGAAATTCATCTAGCAAGAGTGGCCTTTGTTTTGAAAGAGCAGGTATCCTTAATAGCAAACATTAGTGATAAACTTCTAAGTAGCTGTGGCACTCCTAGATACCAGTCAGTTGGTTAACAAGCCTTTCTGGAGCATTACAATATAGAGGCACTGTTGATTTGAAACAATTATTTGTTTTGGAATAACTTTATAAAATTGTGTATTAAGGAAAATACAAAGGGATATTAGAGGGACATAAACATTTATTTTACTTTTTTTTAGGCTCTGATTTGGAAGGGACAAATATAGGTCATTAGTTTCCAGGTAACCAGAAGTCACCAATGTATTGAGGCAAACAAATTCTATAGCTTCTATTGTTGTATCATTTAAAGACACTGATATTCCCATGTAAAAGTCTTATTAGACAAGTGTGCTTTGGTAATCATAAGGCAAGTGTCTAAATTATTTGGGTCTTGTCCTATGAGGTTTCTCAAGTCTTCACTTTCCCTACTGGTATCATATATTTACCCTCTAAGGGTAACTGCACAAAAAATACCAATAGGATTTTTCTGATTCTTGTAGGAATTTTTGTGGGTTACTTACTTATAAAGAACCACCAAGGAAGGAAACCTACATTTTTCTTTATGGAAAATCATCTCAATGTTAATATCTTTTTCTTTCTATTGTTTCCAAAGAAAGTACCCTCATTTTAAAAGCATTCAAACACACACAGACTCACCATGTCACCATGTTCTTTGTCACTTCAGTGCCAGTTTGTATATTCAGATGGAGTTCTGTAATCTATCAATGAACAGAGAAAGAAAAATAGTCTTCTCTTACTTTAAAATCTTTTTCACAATTAATTGTAATTTTTATGCTTCTTACCTACTGGAGACAAGGTTAAATTTTTTTGTTTAAATTGCCTTAGTCACAAATGAATAAATTCCTTATTTTTTGAAAAAGCAGAAAAATGATTTGTTATTTTAACTGGAGCCTGACAATGAGAAGTGTGTTTGTACTTTAAGGCAAGACTCAATTTAATTTTTCTTACCCAATTTAATTTTTCTTGGATGGATTGTTATGAACATTTGTAGTTACAGTACCCAGTACTGTCATCCAAGTGCTTCAGTCATCATAGCTAACATTTACATGGGACTTGAAAGTCCCCAAAGTCCTGAATACTTATTATATCATTTGAGCTTCACAATAATCCTGGAAGATAAATACTCCAGATATTAATTGTCTCATTTTATGGATAAGGAAGGAAATAGAGAGAACTTGAGCTACTTTAGAGTGTAATATACCACAAAGCATTGTCAGAGGTTGAATTTGAACTCAAACCTTCCTGTCTCAAGTTCAACATTCCTTCTTCTACAACATATTGTCTCTTCCACTATTGCTATAATTGTATGATTTTTAAACCAAGTATACATAGGTAGAAGCCATATTTATGTGATGCTTCATTTTAGTCCCAAGTTTCCAATCATGCAGATGTTTTTAGTACAGATATCCAACTATTTGGTTGATTCAAATTTTGGCAAATTTTAAATCTCCTCAATTTGTCAGTAGTTTTGAGCACTTTTGGACATGGGAGAACTGGTTCCAAAATAATTAGGTAATCTATAATAAAAAGTTTGTAATGTGCCATTTGAATAGCTAATGATGAAATGAGGGCTGGTTTTAAATTGCTTGTGTGAAATCTGGAATACGAGGGAGATGATTTAGTTTAACTGTTATTCTTTTGCCAGTGACATCTGAAATTTAAGGCTTCATCACCAACTGCCTATCAGATATTTCAAAGTGAATATCTTAGGGGTGATGCAGGCTCAAAATGGTCACAAGAGAACTCATTACCTTCCTTCCTATTTGTTCCCCTATTCAATACTTCTTTTTTTTCTGTTGAAGTCAACAGATTTTTTTCCAATCTTCTAATTTTGTAACTGAGATGTGATTTTCAACTTCTCACTCTTCCTTAACCACCTATTCTTTTTCCATATTATCATTTCTGCCTCCAAAACATCTTTCATGTCCACCTCCACCTCTCTGAATATAAAGCTAACACCCCTCATCACCTTTTGCCTAGATTATTGAAATGGCCTCATAATTATTTTATCTGCCACATCTCTGCCCTGCTCAAATTCACCTTCCATCCTGCTGCCAAAGTGATATTCCTTAAATTTAGATCTGATCAAGTCACCTCCATACTTAATAATTCTACTATCATTGCCTCTAGGATTAAATATAAAAATCAATTAGTCAGATATCCCTTAAGTTCTTTCTATGCATCAAGGCACTGTGTTAAGCACTAGCGATGCAAAAAAAAAAAAAAAAAAAAGACAAAAAATAGTCCCTGCCTTCAAGTAGTTTACAGTGTGTTTGGGGAGATGGTATGCAGAGTATGTACAAAGAAAATTAGAGATAATCAGCAGAGCAAAGTCACTAGAATTAAGAAGTATTAGGAATGGTTTTCTAAAGAACTTGGGATTTTAGTTGGGATTTGAAGAAAACCAGGGAAACCAGGAGGTGAAAATGAGTAGGAAGAGAAATATAGTCATGAGGGACACACAGTGCAAATGACCAGAACTCCTCTGTGCAGCATTTAAAGATCTTCACAGTCTTGCCCCAGTCTGGTTTTCCTAAAGTCATTGCAAGTTACTTCTTTGTTCTTTACTCTGAAGTCTCTATTCCTCATATGTGTTCCCTGTATTTGAATTGCTGTCTATCTTCCTCTCCATTTCATAGAATATAAGAATATCTCTCTTCCTATATGACAGCTCAAATAACACTTTCTACCTGAATCTTTTGAGAAATCCTCAAAGATGATGAGCTTGTATATTTTGAATGCATTTTATATCTATTTATTTAGCTTCTTGTTTTCCCCAGTAGACTGGAAGTTCCTTGAGACAGGAACTAATGCATGCTTTATTTGTTTGTATAAAGCCCCTTTCACAATGCCTGGCACAAAATAAATGTTTGGTGATTGGTTAATTGCTCTTTGCCAACTACTGTCAGAGAGCCACTGTCTATAACTCCTTTCTCCATTTAAAAGTCAATGTATGATCAGTAATTAGTTGCCTTGCTTTACACTGTTTCTCTTACATTGAGACTCATTTTGGAAGTGTTTGTCTCTAATATTCTTTCTTTAAAATAATGAGCAGAGTTGTTAAGGAAGAACTGTATCTCTTTCTCTGGAAGAGGGGGATGGTTACACCCAGTCAAAGGTGCAGTCCTACTTATTCATTAAAGGTGAGAAGTAATATTACTAATGCTAATACTTACAATCATCGTAGTATTCATAGAGTACTTGGAGTGCTGGTTTTAACTCTATTTTATTATATGAGGAAACTAAGACAAACTGGGGATAAGTGACTAGTTGGGGTCACACAGTTAGCAAGTATCTCAAATTAAATTTGAACCCAGTTATTCCCATCATCTAGTTACTTCTAATAATAGACAAAATGTATATAGTTTAACAAAAAACTATACAAAAATTTTTTAAAAATAAAATTTATGAATAGCTTTCCAATTATTATCTCATTTGATCCTCAAAACAACATTGTGAATTAGGCACTGTTATTATCCCTATTTTTTAAATCAAGAAAATGTTTTGCTTAAGCTCAGGCCCTTCTGTTGGCTTGCCAATGATTCTGTTTAGATGTAAAGCATTTTGTAAACCTCACATCACCAAATAAATAACAACTCTCATTCCTACTTATGTTCTTGGCTTTGGTCTCAGACTGGTGATTCTCCCTGGTCTGTTCCTTTGATTCTGCCAACTCACTGTTGTGGACTGCATTATCCTTTGATTCTATTACTTCCTAGACTTTTTATTTGGCAACTGGGTATTTAATCTCCTCCGTTACTGGAAAACACACAAATTCTGATGCTCATGGACTTGCCATGAGCTCTCTACCAGAGATGCAGGATATTCAGTTGCTAATTCTATGTAGGATTTTTGAGTGTTTAGATTCTCCCTCTGCTCTATTCTTTGTTGAGAATAGAAGAAATGATTAAACAAGAGTACATCCAGTTGGGAAGACTGGAGAAGGTACAATAGGGTGAGAGGGAAAGGTGATGTTCAAGATATAGTCTTGAAGAACAAGCAGGATTTTAACAGGTGAAGAAAGGGAAAGGGAAGGGAATTCCAGTTGGAGAAAATAGTTTGAACAAAGATTCAGAAATATGAAAACATGAAACTATTTGGGAAATTATATATAATATAGTTTGACTGAGGATTTAGTTAGGAACTAACTATAGTAAATACCATCATAAGACTAGCACAATGTAATCATAGACCTTTTGAGGAAATGAGAGTAGTAGCCATTGTGGGAATTAATTTTTGCTTGACTGCATATTTATAACATGGTATTTTTTTCCATAGTAATGGAGGAGATGGCAGGAAAAAGGGAAAGTGAACGTTTCTCATTGGAAGATAAAAATGATAAAAAAAGGATTAGTGGGTGACAAATATAAAACTGGACAAGCAATGTGCTTTCCAAATACATGTAAAATTTCAACATAATTAATAGATTTCCAGATGAATCAATCCATTAATCACCAAGTATTTATTAAGAATCTGTTCCAAGAGCACCTAGATGGAGCAGTGGATAGAGCACTGGCTCAGGAGTTCAAATCTGGCCTCAGACACTTAATAATTACCTAGCTGTGTGGTCTTGGGCAAGCCACTTAACCCCACTGCCTTCAAAAACCTAAAAAAAAAAAGAATTTGTTCCAAGTCAGACACTATTCTAGTTACTGGCAATAAAAGTAAAATGAATGTAATGATCCACAGTTGAGGTGCTTACTACAATGACCCTTTACAAAATGGCCCCTTTATACAAGATTATATGATAGAGAAAAATATTGGGATGAATGTAACAACTTCCTTAAGAGCAGTACAGAAAATTTTATTGTTCAAAAAAGGGAAAAAAACTTCAAGGGAGATCATTTGAAAAATATTGATGATACTTGCTTGGGGATGGGTACAGGGTTTAGTAAATTGTAGGGGAAATGGACAAGAGAGCAATTTTTCATAATTTGAATTTCAGTAATATTGAAGAAGTCATGATCTCCTTAATCTCAATGTGTAGCATTGGAAACAATGGAAGTTATAATGAGACAAATTTAGACTTAATATAAGGAAAACAATTCTCAATCATTTGTGATCCTCAAATGAAATGAACTCCCTCATGAAAGAGCAAGTTCCCTATTAACTGAAAGTATTCGATGAAGCTTCTCTGACTACTGGAAACAAATGTATATATTCTTGTTTCAGGTATGATTCTTGAATTGTGACATTAGGTTAGATGTTGACTACAGAGATGGTTATGTGTAGGAAGTAGTATTTGAGCCAAGTCATGGAGGATGGATTTTTATTTTATCAGCAGTTAAGCAAGAAGGGAATTTTGTATGGAGGCAATAGCATTTATGATGCCCTTTTGTTGGTTTTAAGTCAGCACCCTATCCATTATGGATTCTTGTCTTTGAACATGCCTGGTTTGTTTGCTGGTAATCAAAAGCAGGGCTAAAGGGAATAGAGTATCAATGACAGATTAAGTGAAGGACATTTTAAATTTATTTCCAAAGAAAAGAAACCAAAGTGAATTTGTGTTGTAGTATGGGGGAGAGTAGCAAAATAAGGAAGATCCATCTTAATGAGTTCAAATCTGGGCTCACTTGCTGTGTAACTCTGGGCAAATAACTTAACTCACTTTGCCTCAGATTCCACATCTATAGAATGAGCTTGAGAAGGAAATGGCAAGCCACTTTGGCATGGTTGCCAAGGAATGACCAAATGGGACCACAAAAAGTCAAACATAAGTGAAATGACATGACAACAATAACAACAACAAAACAACATACTAGGAGAGATCCATAAACTTAAAACCTAGAAAAATATGGTTTTAATCTTGAATCCTCCATCCTAGGGCTAATAACAAGATATATTAAAAATATTCTATGTCCCTCTGTTGCCTTTTATATAAAATATAGACTCATTCAAAAAATGGGAAAAGGAATTTAAAAGATAATCATTTAAAATACTGGGGATAGGGGCAGCTAGGTGGTGCATTGGAGAGAGCACCAGCCCTGGAGTCAGAAGAACCTGAGTTCAAATGTGAACTCAGACACTTAATTACATAGCTGTGTGACTTTGGGCAAGTCACTTAGCCCCACTGTCTTAAATAAAAATAAATCTCCCTTCTTTGAAAAAAAATAAATTAAATATTGGGGATGTTTGCCAAGAAAAAGATGACTCGGACTATAGTTTAGTGAAGTGACATGAGATAAGAGAGTTATCCTTCAACATCTGTTTAAAAAAAAAGCAGAAACCAATTTAAAGAGCTTAGATGACTTTCCCAAATCATTTAGGTAGTAGTCATCAGAATTGCGATTTAAATTCTGGCCCTATGACTGGAGATTCTTGAGTTTGCCATCTCAGTACCATGCTACCTCATAGTCTAGGTGAAGTTTCATAAATTGTATTTGTTTAACATGGAACCAAGAGCATATGCTAACTCTTGTTGCTTTGGAGACTGCTTTTGTTAAGGAACTTTGCCAAAAGATATCCAGAATTTGAGTTAGTCTCCAATTTCACACAGAAGAAAAATCACCTTTCCCTCATTATGCATTGAATTCTAAGGGAATTGATTCTTCTATATTGTTGGAAGACTAACCCCAGTTGTTATGAATGTATTTTCTGAAATTGAACTACAACACAGGAGTTCATCTGATGAGGACTATAAATAGTGACAGATATGCAAACAAGAATTTATCTTTTATTTCTCTTTTGCATACTTGTGAATGATTAGTCTATGTTTGGCTTATCAAGGAAGAGACCAGGTTCTCTCCTACCTCATATATTCGCATGGGTGAGCCTGCAATGTGGTGCCAGATAGTTTTTAGGCATAAAAAATAACTTCTTTAGGAGCTTGAGTCTAACTGTGGAGGCAATTCTATCACCCACTTCTCTCTGAAGCCAAAGCAATTTAATTAGTGGAGACTGTCTCTGTCTATGTCCTACAGGGAAGGGTCCATTATATTTTCATGCTCAAAGTTTTCCTTTCTCCTCTACTCTTTCTAAAGCTGCTCTTGAAAAGAACACAGAAAGTACTTGATAGAAGAGCCCAGATTTAAATGTGAAAGATCAATTGACCAGAATGCTGAATGAAAAATAAATTTCAATAAACCCAAAAGCATCTTTTAAAATGTCTACTATGAGGGACAACTAGGTGGCACTGGCCCTGGAGTCAGGAGGACCTGAGTTCAAAATACGGCCTCAGACATTTAAAAATTACCTAGCTGTGTGACCTTGGACAAGTCACTTAACCCCATTGCCTTGACAAAAAAAAACAAAAACAAAAAATGCCTACTATGTGTTAGCACAAAGAAAAAAATGAAATAGTAACTGCCTTCATTTACTCTTGTAAAAATGTTGCCTCTCTTGTATTAGATATCAGAATCTTGAGTGGAAGTATGACCATAGAGTATAGAGAACACAATCTGACTTTTGGGAGATTTAAATTCAGCCCCCATTTGGGGTTTTATTGGCAAAAATACTAGAGTGGTTTGCCATTTCTTTCTCCTGTTCATTTAACAGATGAGGAAAGTTAGAACTGAACTCAGATCCTACTGACTCCAATACCAGGGCTTTATCCAATGTACCACCTTTTAGACCCTTACGTCCCACTATCCTGTGGCAATTCTCTAAAACTATAATGAACATCTGTGAATCTGTGTCTGGAAGGCTAACCTACTTCACCATGAAGGAAATTTGAATTTCAGGCTTCTGAGACACAAAGGAAAGTATATCCGGGTTTAAATCCTTACTCCCATCTTGACATAGAGAGTAAAAACTGGAAAGTTTGTTTGTCCCCCCTGCCCCCTCAGAAATGTAAAATACCAGAGCCTCAAAAAAAATGTCTATTTTGAGTTCTATTTGGACAGAGTTCCTTTTTGGCTTTCAATAATCCTTGTTGCAAGATATTTTAAATGGTTTTCCTTTTTTTTTAAGGACTTGTAAATGCTTTGGGAGAATGTAGCCTCACATTTTGCCAAAAAATGTTTTTCAGATGTTCTATCTTTAAAGTCAAATAAAAGGAATTAAATCAAAATCAAAAAAATTGGAAGGGACCTTAGAAATTATCTGTTCCAAATCCTACCTAAAGCTTGAATATTTTCTAAGACAATTTCAACAACCATCCAACTTTTCCTTGAATACCCTTTGACAGGAAACTCATTACTTCCACATTTCTATTTATGGAAAACTTTAATTGTTAGGAAATTCTTCTTATCCAAAATATCTCCTGAAAATTGCATTCATTGATCCTTATTCTTCCCCTAGGAACCAGAAAAGAAAATGTGCCAAATAGTATTTATCCCTGCCACATACTCTACTTAAAATGTATTATTGACTACTATATTAAAGATTAAAAATCTTCATGAAAGCATGAATAATATAGTCTATTGGGGTTGCTTCCAGCTCTCAAATTCTATGATTCTGTGACTTCTAGATGCTGGGGTGCAGGGAAAGCTTCACAAACAAAGTGGAACTGACCTTGAAAGATAGGAAGGAAAATTACTATATATATTATAACTATTATTCTAGTATTCTTATTATGTCCACAATGATTTTCTGTATTGAGAATTAGACATTATGGATAGAATGCTGTGCGTGGAATCAGGAAGACCAAAGATTATTATCTCTGGGACCTTGGGTAAATCAATTGACCTCAGTTTCCTCATCTGTGAAATGAAGGAGTTGGGCTTATTGACCTCTATAGACCATCCCAGCTCAGGATCTATAGCTATAAGATAGTTTTACTTTGCTGAAGTGTTATTATCATTCACCATCAAGAACCAATACCTCTGACACAGAGTTCTCCATTTTGTTTTTTGCCAAAGACTTCAGACAGTTTATAATACTGTTCATTAAATAAAACTTTTCCTATTGACACAGATAAGACAGGGAAATGAAACCAATTTTATGATGAGAAAATCCATTTTTCATAGGGGGCTGGGTAGACCTGGCCACTCCCCTGAGCTTTAAATTTCAAATAACAATGTCAATACAATGGAATCTTCACCAATTCCTTTTCTCCAGGTAATTCTCCCTCACTGAATCAAATAGGCAATTTAAGAATCTCAAGCTTTACATATACCAAAGGAGCCAGCCTTGCTTAGATGAGAAAATATTGTAATGGGAGGAGGGGAAACCTGGATCATAGTACTAGATCTTATGTGTGATTGATCAAAATCCCTTACTCTCTCTCTAGGTCTTACCGTTCTCATCTTTAAATTGGAATGTCAAAGCAGGGGACTTAAGGATATAGAAGGAATTCTGCATCTAATCTCAGACCTGGTTGATGTGTTGGTTTGGTTTCCCATGCTGTTTTTAGTTTTCTTTTTCTTTCATAGTCTTTGTTACAAAAGATTAATTGTTAGGATAAGGGAAAGGAAAAGATATATGCAGAAATGATGATATAAAAAGAAGATACCAATAAAAAGTTTTAAATGGAAACATATATGGGTTTCTAATTTAATCATGTCTCACATTTCTTCCAGTTCCAAGTTTTTATGCCTGAGTTTCTCCAATACAAAAATCTACAAAATTACAAAATTTTATTGCAGGTAGTTATAATTTAAGAGGATAGAGCATTTAAGAGGATGATAAATTTAGGGTAACCAGAATTCGGAAAGTTAAGATCAATTTCTTTGACATGTCTATGAAAATCTTAGGAAAACTTCTTTCTCCCCTACCTTAAGTGAAAACTCATTTAAGTGTATATACATGTGTGAATATCTGTTTGTGAGAGATAGAGGCAGAGAGCAACATACTAGTAACACTGATCCAAAAAGAGGAGCAATCAAACATTAATACCTTAAGTCATTCCCAACAAGTACTTATGGAGTGCTGTTTTTACAATACTGTAGGTTGGAGGGTTGGGGGGAGGTAGACATGAGGAGGGATTAACAACATACAAAAACTAAAAGATGATCCTTATAATCAATGAGTTTTTAAATCAACAAAGGCAGGTCAAACTGAACAAGGAAATAAATTAAAGATAATCAAGGATTTAAATGGGTGCTTCAGATTGTCAATTGCTTATGAGGTGATTTGGAAGATGAGATAGTTTCATGGACCTGATTTCCATGGGCTAATTTTCTGAAAGGCTTGGCTTTAGCTTTGACTTTCTACTTTAAAGTCTGATTAATCTTCAGATATAACCCAGGGTCTTGTACCAAATAGGCACTTCAATAAATGTTAGTAGATTTGGTGTCAATAGAGAACCTGGTTTAAATTGTGGCTCTATTACTTAAGACTGTCTGAGTCTTAAGACTATCTTGGAGAAGACCCTTAAGTTCTTTGATGCTTGATTTCCTCAACTGTAAGATAAAGAAGTTAGACTTGGTAGCTCAGTGATCTCTGAGTTCTTTGTTTCCCTGGGTTTTAGGTTCTTCTCCAGAATGGAGGGAATTAGACTAAATGATTTCTGAGATTCTTTTCAATTCTAAAATCCTATGATGTAATGCAATGAATTGAATGGCATCCATTACTAGCTAATTTCTAAATAAAATGGGTTTAAATTTTGTCAAGATCTTCATTTTTATTAAAATTATCAATTAAAATTCAGGAACCAAACTCAGCCCTCACTTTCTTGTGGCATTACATCTAATCATGGGTTTATTCTATCTGAATTCTGTATTCCAAAGTAAAGTGTAGTTAGAAAATTGATTTTGTTTGCTATCTTTGCCATAGGTATTGCCTGGTGTTCATTTTTTAGTTTGGGTATACTTGTGATGCTTAGCTCTTCTTTATTTTTCTTTTTCATTTTAGATTTATAGTATGAAAAATTCAGCTACTTTATTCTATCTGTTAAAAATCCTTTCCCTGTTTTAAGGCCATCTTGAATGTGACTTCTCCTACGAAAATTTCCTAATTTTTTGCAGTTGGAAAAATATTTCTTCCTTTTATTAAATTTTCAAAGTATCTTGTTCCCACTTCCTTTATGAATTTGCATTCTATTTTGTATTATAATCATTTATGTTCATAACTTGCCCAACTAGATTGTATGTGAGAACATGGACCCTTTACCCTTCAGTGAATGGATTCCTTATGTAAGATTTAGACTAGATGATGCTGTAATCTCCTTGCTATTCTTAATTTATAATATTCTATTTCATTTAATTGTTATGAGGTGTTATTTTGATGCCAAATATCACATGCTGACACATTGCCTGGCATCACTGGAGCACCAGTGATATGGGAGGGAAAAAAATTGTTTTGAGAAATCCTGTTTCCTATCAAATCAGGTCATGAGGTGAAATGATTCTGATAAAGGCAAGGGAGAGGAATATCTTTGCTCAACATTATACTCCCCATAGTAAACATAATTGTGAAAGTCATGTCATCAAGTATATGAATATATTGTCCTCTGATTACAAAGGATGGACATCATTATCTTCATCAATAACTATGTATCATAGCCAATATTTTTCTATCTTATTCACAAATATGAGATAGTTGTCGAATTCTTTGCTGAAATCTAAGCATACTAACTCTTCAATTTTATTATCTTTTTTCATTAAATTTTCTTCCTCAACTCAATTATTCTCTGATCTCTTTTCCCTAAAGGTAATGGAGATCTGGATACTTTGATGCTTGCCAATCCTATTCTACTCATTTTCATGTGCTCCCATAGGTTTTCCATGAGTGTCTACCTGTTATTCTTATATGAGGGGAGAGATTTAACTTGTTTTTTTTTTCTGGATGTCAAATAGATATAAAAGGAATATAAAGACAAGATATCCATTGGTTGTTTTTTTTTGGTTGTAATTACATAAATAAGAGTATACAAAAAAGGGTTGATTGAGAAGAAATTTCCACATTTCAAAAAAAATCACAAGATCAATTTTTATACAGAGCAAATATTATAGACTACTATAATAAATATTATAGATGATAAGTACTATTTTGTGATATATATATATATATATATATATATATATATATATATATATATATAACTTTCTAAATGTTCTTTAGTGTTTTTCATCTATATATGGAGAGATTGAAATGCAACCAAGGGATAGTGAATAGAGATCTAGTTTTGTAGCCAAGAAGACTTGGTTTCAGGTAATACATCTTATAATGCTGGTGTTTGACCCTGAACTAATCACTTCATTTCTTATTATTTGAGGTAATTACCTAATACTATATGTTGTAGATAAGGCATTAATTTACATTAGTAGAGGGCCTTTCCTGGGAATTTTCTAATCCTATTGCTGAGATGATGAACAGATTCTTCAAGGGAGGCACTGAATCACAGAATCAAAGTGAGATTTATAATCTCAGAAATGGATGACATTAGATGAATTATAAATGATCTAGTTGAACCCTTATCTATATAATAATCTTAATTTGAATTCTCTTCTGAGAGAGAATCAAGTGAGTCAGATCACCACTATTCCCTCTCTGGAACATGAATAAATGAGCCTAAATATACTGCAAATAACAGCTCCCACCAAGCCACCAGAAGTGGCCACTGTGGTCTCCACCACCATCATCATTGAGGTAATCAACTTCTGTAAAGAAGGGACCTGCCATCTTCTTCACACCTATGCCATCCACTGTTGATAGAAAAGGCAAGATCAAGAGCCTGGGGAGTAGGAGCACCCACTCCTTCCTCTCAACTACCACTGGCCTATACCATCCCTATATCATCATTTAGCAATCATTATGGGGAAGGAATTAGTCATTCCCACTAGCTGTAGATGAGATTCTACCAATAAGTCATAAAACATAGCCTGGGTTAAGCAATAAGACACCTCTAGGAGATGATACATTGCAGATCATCAAACTATTACTCCTATCTCCCCTGAAAATGCAAAGGAGATTTGAAAAGAAATACATTGTCACTTAAAGCCTTGACTCCATCAAATAGTTCAACATCAAACATGGATGTGCACTGCACTAGTAAGCATTTAATAATTAAAAAAAATATTCCTTTAGGGGCCTCTAGGTGGCTCAGCGGATAGAGTACTGGTCGTGGATTCAGGGACCTGAGTTCAAATCCCAGCCACTTAATAATTATTCAGCTGTGTGATCTGGGGCAAATTGCTTAACCACATTGCCTTGACAAAGCCAAAAGCCCCCCCAAAAAAAATCTTTCATTTATCCTGAACAAATGGAAGACTTCCTGAATAATGCTCTGATTATTTCTCAGGGTAACGCATTCCCCTTTTAGACAGTTATCAGTTTTTATTCTTGAGTTGTTTTCTATTTTTTTTTCTTTTTGATCGTCTTTGCATCAGATCAAAATCTGACTCTTCACCTTGCACTTTTTGATCTTAATTCTTTCCTCTGGAGAAAAAATGGACCATGTCTAATCATTCTTACATGTAACTCACTAAACACTTTGCTGTTTCTGCTCTTAAGAAATCTATCTCTTTCTCACAGTTTTTCTCCTTTGAACAGAGAGCATGGGAACAAATATCAACTTTTCCCATTGCAGTTTTGATATAGCATGGGTTGGTATAAGAAATTGCATGGGACTTTATGATGAGTTTTGCAGAAGTCTCAGGAAACATTTGTTGGTCAATAAATGACACAGAGCCTTTGATTAAATAGAAGCCCAAATTTTTCAATAAGACACTGTAAATACCCCATAAAAGAAAAAAGAAAAAAAATTAGACTTTTTCCCCTGATACAAAGGGATTTTTCAGATTGCCAGGGCTCCACACTCAAAGCCCCCATGCTGTTTATAGTCCTAGATGTTATTTCATGTCTTGATAGAGTGATCTTGATTACAGCAATTCATCTTCCTTTGAGTTTTGATGTCCCCAATTACAAATTAAAGATTAATAATAAGTTCTAAACCTGGGGTCTTTAAAATTAAAATAAATTTGCTAGCTATTTCAATATAATTGATTTCTTTGATAGTCTTATTTTACTTTATACATTTTTAAAAATTTTGAAAACTTTATTCCCAGAAGGATTTGATAGACTTCACCAGACCTATAAATACACACTCACACATGTGCTCATGCAAATGCACACACACACACACACACACACACACACACACACACACACAGACAACAGAGTTAAGACCATAAAAGATTAGGAGAACCAAATTTCCTTCTGTGATTGGGTGATTCGTTCCAACAGTTGCGAGGACACAGATGGTATCTCCTGTAATGCAGAGACTGCCATGTTTGTAGTAAAAAATCCAGGTCCCAGCTGGTTCTGTTACTTGCTGACTATATGGCTTTTGGTCAAATCACTTGCTTAAATCTTTATTTATCTGCAAAAGGATAATATTAATACCTTTCATACAGAGTTATTTTAAGGATCAAATCAGACAAACACATGTGAAAGCATTGGGTAGGTAAAAATTTCTGTACTGTGAGTTATTACTATTATTGTGACTTGTATCTATGTATCTTTGCAACATACTGATTCTTGTAATGACACCTTTAATTCTGAAACAAGGAGACACAGAAGAATAAATTAATATTTGATAACAGTAATTTGCTTTCTACCCAACTTAAACAGTTTAGAAATATCCAAGTAGTTATTTGAATTAAATCTTCATCTCCCAACTAACTAAACTGAATAATGATTTGAAGTAAAAAAGAAAATGTATTCCAATAAAACATCAGAGAATTTGATTGAGAATTACTTTAATTGGGGCAGTATTGATTGATTCTATGAGAACCTGTGAGATATTGCATGGAAGAAATTCCAATGCTAAAAAAAAAACTCCAAGTATGGCCTAATTTTAAAGGACCTAGAAGAATTAAAAAGATGGAGGTGGGAACAGGGAGAAAATACTTACCACATTAAATCTACATGCATGTATACATGCATGCATGTAAATTAGACATAATGCATATATATGTGCAATACAATAGGTAGTGTGCATCTTTTCATTTCTACTTGTACTCTATAGGATATGTGTATATGTTTATATATGATATATGAACAGCATTTCTATATAAGCATATATATGAGTATTTGAAGTCACAAAATCCTGTTATGTGATAAAGAAATAGTAAGAGAAAAACATAATAGTGTAAGCAAAATTATTATCCCACATACCTTTCCTCTTTTCCCCTTTTCTCCACATATGGCATTAGGAAGAAATATTAGACTTACATCAAACCTTTTAAAATTTCAACCTGGGAACTGTGAACTATAAGAGGACAAAAATGATAATAATCATAGCTAACATTTATATAGTGCTTTAAACTTTGCAAAGAATTTGACATATATTAGAATCAGCTCAGTAGCACAGTGGTTAAAGCACAGGACATAAAGATAGGAAGGACTGAATTTAAATCTTGTATCAGGCACTTCCTCCATGAGTTGCCCTGATAAAAGTCACTCAACTCACTTTGTACCAGGGTCTACTCATTTGTAGGGTGTAGGTAATAATAATGCCTACCTCCTAGAGTCGTGGTGAGGGTCAAATGAGTTAGCATATGGAAAGCCTTTTTTCAAACCTTAAAGGACTATTTAAATACTTCTTCTTATTATTTTTATCATTATATCACATTTGATCCTTACCATAAATCTGTGAAGTAGATACCATCATCCCCATTTTATAGAGCAGATTAAAGCAGACAGAGGTTAAATGACTTGTCCAGGGTCACACAACTATCTAGTATCTCAAGGAGTATTTGAACTTGAATCATTTTGACTCTTTAAGTTCAGCATTCCATCAAAGAAAACTCAGAACAAGTAATTTTAGCTCTAAAATTGATGAGCTGGAAGATGGGATTTATTCACAGAGAATTCTCTAAACCAGACTCAGATCTATAATCTCTCTAACATTACACTCCACACTGACCTGTGGACTTCAGACTTCATCTTAACTTAACCTCGTACAGCCAATGAACACAGAGTTCAGGAAAACACTGGTGTGTGAGTCCAACTATCAAAAGGATGGCCTCGAAGTGTTTCTTAATAAATGTTGACTGACAAATCAATGGATAAATAGTCTCATTTCTGCTGAAAGGCCCCTTCTTGAAGATAGTAGAGAGGATATTTGTGTCCTCGCACAAGTAGACTAGGTCAGTTGAGGCCCTCTTTCACTTTGGAGATTGTGAGTCAGCCCTTTCTCTTGAAGAATTTACAATGCATCCATTCTAGGACTGAGAGTTCTTTGGGAACATAGATTTTTGTTTTCTATTTGTATCCTTTGTGTCTGGCAAAGAGTAAGAGCTTGATAAATACTTTTTTATTTTTATTTTTTTCATTCAAGAACAGTGGCAGTATGGTAGACTGCATCCCTGGATTATGATTTAGGAAACTGGGTTGCAAATCCATTCTCTAAAGCTGTGTTGCCTTGACAAATCACTTAACCTCTCTCAATATCTCTTTGCTCATCCAACAGTGTGGATCATTGTACTGACAATACACAGCTCATAAGACAATTGGGAACTATGTATTTTGTAAACTTTACCAGTTGTAAAGATATGAGGTTTCTTTTTTTGTTTGTTTGTTTTGTTTAATCAAGTGCCTACTATCAGTAGCATTCTCTGGTAGGTCCTGAGAGAGAGGCTAAAAAAGTTACATCCCTTGTCCTCCAGGACAAGGGGGTGGGAATCTAATGAAGGAGATGGGAAATATAGTCCATATAGAAGCAATGATGGTATGGATCCTAAGAGAGATACAAATAATAAATTATAAAATGTCTCTAGACATTTCCAGTTGGGGTTAAGTGGGGAAGAAACAGATCATTTCATTATCAGTTCCCACTTGGGGTGGCTAGGTGGCACAGTGTATAGAGCACCGGCCTGGAGTCAGGAGTACCTGAGTTCAAATCTGGCTTCAGACACTTAATAATTACCTTGCTGTGTAGCCTTGGGCAAGTCACTTAACCCCATTGCCTTGCAAAAACCAAAAAATAAAAAATTAATAAAAGAAAAAATAAATCAGTTGCCACCTTATAGTATTCCCCCAGCAGTTGACTTTCAGTTTAACAGATGACATTTGTCATTTGTTTTTGAAAACCATGATAACAGGAAGGTGATACCAATGACAAGGATGTGAACTGTATTTGAGTGAGGGGGTGCTTTGCTAAGTCACTAGCTTTACTTTCTTCTCTGGAGCCATCTGGGTCCAGTGACCAAATATGATTCAGGATGACTGGAGATGGCCCTGGATGTGAGACAAATCAGGGTTAAGATTTGCTCAAGGTCACACAACTAGTAAGGGTCAAGTTTCTGAGGTCAAATATGAACTGAGATCTTCCTGACTCCTGGGCTAGTGCTCCAACCTCTGGGCCAACCAGTCGCCCCATTTACTTAAGCTGTATCTACATTTCAAATAAGAAGTAAATAGCCCCTGGCACATTAGTGGTAGGGACAGACACATAGTAGGTATTGAATAAGATTTGTGAATAATCTAAGTTCCTTGAGGTTGGTCTGGAAAATAAACCACAAAAACACAATAAAACAAAAATATATATATACACAGTAATGTATCATCTAGCTTTAAGCTTCTTAGTTACAGGAATGGAAATCGATTACAGTCATTATTATAGGAAATTGCCCTAAGTTAAACTTTAGTTTAATGAGCTCAGCATGGGAGTTTCAAAATGAGAAGTTACCCAAATCATTTTTTTTAACATGATGCTGTCAAGCAAAGTTATTTTTTTCTAAAAGTAATTATTTTTGTTGGTCTAGATGTTATGTATTACTATTAGTCCTAAGTGACTTATGTAGCTCTCTGCCTATAGTTTTCATTTAATTGGAAAAAAAATTATAAAAATTAAAAGCAATAACCTCCTCTTCCCCCCCCCAAAGTATTACTATTATAATGGAATTAATATACAATATAGCAAGCATTTTTCTGGTTGCTGTTTAGTAATTTCAGTCATGATCATCTGTTTGTGACCCCCCCATTTGGAATTTTCTTAGCCAGGATATTAGAGAGGATATTTTCCTTCTCCAGATCATTTTTAAGATGAGAAAACTGAGGTAAATAGGATTAAATGACTTGCCCAGAGTCACATGTTTGGTATGTATCTGAGGCCAGACTCAAGAAGATGAGTCTTCCTGACTCCAGGCCTGGTACACTACCCACCATGCCACCTAACTGCCCATTGACAAGCATATACAATGTCAACTATAGAGAGAATGATTTGGTCTAAGGCCATACTTCCCATGTTTCTGTACCTAAGATATTCTGATGTTCATAGTACAAGTAATGAGCTTGGGAAGGCTGAAAGCTTATTAGAGATTAGTTTTTACAAAAAACATATCTTGCTTCAGAGAGAAGAGGCAGCTTACTCTATCGAAGGCTGATCTCTAGTTGAAGGAAACACAATTTTATTAGCTACTCTCCTATGTAATTATGAGATAGAATGTTGGATTGCTACACAAAGTAGCATGTCAGGATTTATGATTACAAAATGGACAACCTCCTTGGAAGAATAAGCTCAGTAATCAGCCTAGGGAGTAATAAATGAAAGTGTGAGTAGGGTAAAATTAGAAATTTATTCAAAAGATTAAAATGGGTTATATCTTTAAGGAAAAGCCTATTTGAAGGTATTACTTTAAAAAAAAACTTTTATAAATTTGAAAAGGCACCATTTTCAGTATTTACAAGTCTCAATGACAGTTTTCCCAAATAGTACTGAAGTTCTTTGTCAGTATGATTTTGCTGTAACTAGAAGAATACAAGAAGGTATTTTTTCTCTGAGGGCAAATATTGTAAGAGTAGCAAACATTAAGATTGTTTTTCAAATATAGATGTTTTGTTATCCACTTCTTGACAGAGAGTTAAAGCATTAAAGAGATTTCTCTTTTTTTTATATGTCCAGTGGAGGAATTTATTTTGCTAACTAAATGTTTCTAATGAGGGTTTTGTTTTTTTCTTTTTCAATTTAGCAGAGGAGATGAAAGAGAGAGGAGGATTTTCACTGATAAAAAAAATTATTTAAAAAATATGCTACCTGTTTGTTTCTTTCTCATTTCTTGCAACTTTTCTCTCTGTTTCTCTCAGTTTCTCTTACTTTCTTTGTTTCTGCCTCTCCCTTCAGGTGCTTTTTTCCCCCTTTATCTCTGCCTTTTGTCTCTCTGGGTTCTTATCTCTGTCTGTCTCTTTCTGTATCCCAGAAGTTCTTTTTCTGTCTTTATCTTTCCTTTGGTCTCTCTCTCTCTCTCTCTCTCTGTCTCTGTTTCTGTATCTTTCTGTCTTGTCTGTCTCCTCTTCATTACTCTCTCATCTAAAACCAAAAGGAAAAATTAATTACACTTTTGTGGAAACTTTCAAGGGATGGTTCTCAAAAGAAAGTGATAGATACTTCATTTAAAAGGGGGGATAATATTTCTTTTTTTCTGAGAATAAAATATTCCATAAATTGAATTTTGCTTCCCATTTTTTGCCCCACTCCTGTGCCCCAAACTGCCCTCTATCAACCTTAAATGTTTAGGTATAAATAATTATAGAAATGCCCAAACGTCTGTCCACATGACCTTTGGCAGAATCCAAATTAACAATAGTAGACATATGCTTAAATGATTAGTATGTGGATTGAATTGATAAAATCTTGAGCTTCTGTATCCTTTTGGTATGGACTGGAGGAAGTCACTACTTCATTCCCATTTCACTATTCATATTTGTCTCTCTCAAAGTCAAGACAGTGAATTTCTTTTTGACCAAAGGCAAAAGGACACTGTCTTTCAAATTTAGGTAGTTGTAGAAAGAAAAAACTTTTCTTTGGATAGAAAAAAATCCCCAAAAACAAAATCGCTGATCATTCAGTCAGAAGACCTAGATTCAGGACACCCCATTCTGGCCATCATACCCATATAGGTTTTTTTTTTCTCTCCCTATGATGCATGAAATCCTTGAGAGGAGTGATTTTATAGGGTTCTTCACTATTTTCATGTTACATGGATTCCTTTAGTATTCTGTTGAAGTCCATGGATTCCTTCTCAGATTAATGATTTTTTTTAGTATTATTTTTTTTTTTTAGATTTTTCAACTCTACCATTGTTTCATCATTCAGTCATATTTTTTTGTCTTTTTTTTTTTTAGGTTTCTCCAACAAATGGGGTTAAGTGGCTTGCCCAAGGCCACATGGCTAGGTAGTTATTAAGTGTACGAGGTCGCATTTGAACCCAGATACTCCTGACTCCAAGGCCAGTGCTCTATTCACTGTGCCACCAAGCCGCCTCACTGTGCCACCTAGCCGCCCCATAGTATTTTTTTAGTAACAGTAGTAGTAGTAGGAGGAGGAGTAGGAGTAGGAGTAGTAGTAGTAGTAGTAGTAGTAGTAGTAGTAGTGGTAGTGGTAGTAAAGGAAGTTTCAATATTCATTTTATAATATTTTGAGTTATGAATTTTTCTCCTTTCCCTCCTCACTCCCCAAGATGTCAAGTGATCTGATAAGGTTATACATGCATAATCATGGAAGCATATTTTCTCATGAATCATGTGAAAGAAGAAAAGGCACAAAAGGAAAAAAGTCACAAAAAGCCCTAAATGTAAAAATAATATGCTTTGATCTGCATTCAGTCTTCCTGTTTCTTTCTCTAGATGTCATTTACTGTCATGAGTCTTTTTGAATTGTCTTAAATCAGTGTATTTCAGAGAAGAGCTAAATTATTCATAGTTGACCATCACCCCGTGTTATTATTACTGTGAGCAATGATCTTTTACTACTGCTCACTTCTTTTTTGTGAACAGTATTCTGTTACATTCATATACCACAATTTATTCAGCCAATCTCCAATTGATTGTCATTCCCTTCTATTTCCAATTCTTTGCCACCACAAAAACAACTAGTATAAATATTTTTGTTCATATAGGTCCCTTTCCAATTTTTATGATCTTTTGGGGATACAGACCCATACTGTCCTCCTAATGGTATTATTGGAACAAAGGGTATTCACATTTTGATTCAAATTGTTCCCCAGAATGATTTGATCAGTTCACAACTCCACCAACAATGCATCAATGTGTTAAATTTTCCCATATCAAATTAATGTTTTTAAATACATAAAATAAAAGATAAAATAAAAAATAGAAACATATTGAAATTTAAAAATTTTTCAAAAATATACAGACTACACATTAAGAATATTTAGTATAGCATTTTAATTTCTTTTTCCAGTATAACATAATACTTTATAGTAAATACTTAAAATTATCAATCTTTCATTCATTCATTCATGCATCATGTAATGAATAGTGCCTTTTAGTAGCAAAAGCAGTACTTAGCTGATCACTTAGTAGGACCTGTTGTGCCATATTGACAAAGCAAGCTAAGCATCATTCATTCCTTTGTTATTGCATTCATTGATGACTAAACTACAAATGTTACAACAATGTCTAGTCATTATGTGACTGGATTCTGAGAATCCAAAAGTGCCAATAGCACTCTCCTTATCCAAAATATGTGGTCCCCCCATTTCCTCCCATTAATAAAAGATTCTCAGGGCACTTGGCACATCTACCATTAATAATTTCCTTCTATTAACATATTCATAGGAGTTCCAGAAGTTGGAAACTGCTTATTTAGGTTGGCAGTTAGTGAAGTTAAGTAAGGAAGTGAAGCAAAGGCAGATATCTCTTTATTTAGACTAAAAGAACTTTAGCTCACAGCTATAAAAATCTCAAACTTCAAACAGATCAAAGATGAGACATTTCTCTTTTACACTTGTGTAAAAGAACAGTTTCCCTATTCCCTTTCTAGCCTTTCTGTCATTTCAGATTTAGTGTCCATTCCTTCCTGTGGCCTTGGAAAACAACCTGAACCAGTAAATCTAAGGAATTAATCAGTTTGTATCAAGCTAGATTCCTCTATGGATAGAGAATTTATCCTATTCTTTGGATAGAAACCAGCTGCTCCTGTGAAAGGAGCCTGATAGTTTATATGAACAATAATTATGAATGGGTTATAGAGAGGTGTGTTTTGGAAATGGGGTTCAGGTGGGGAACATTTCTTTGTAATATCTTATCAGCCAGGGTTCCATCAATAAACTGCTACTTAGGGTCAAATCTGACCAGAAGCCTATTTTTGTACAGCTCATGAGTTAAGAATGATTTTCACATTAAAAATAATTTTATTTTATTTAGAAATTTAAAAGACATTCTCACTTAGCTATTATTGATGAATCATTTTCAGTCAATACTGACTTTTTGTGGCATCATTTGGGGTTTTTCTGGGCAGAGATGTTGGAATGATTTATTATTTTCTTTTCTGGCTCATTTTACAAATGAGCAAACATAGGCAAACAGAGTTAAGTGACTTGCCTAGGGTCACTCTGCTAGTAAGTATCAGAGGTCAGATTTGAACTCAGGAAAATGAGTCTTCCTCATTGCAGACCCAAAGTTCTATTACTTTACCACATTACTCCCCCTTTCATTTAGCTGGAGTTAATATAAAAAGAGGTAGTTTCTGGCTTGGGTTCTCATATTCCAGACAGTGATTTGACAATCAAGTCATCCCTGTTCCTCAACTCTGACTGACTTGTTAGCACCATAAAGCATTAGTTTAGATTTATTCTCAAGTTCAGTGTTTCAACATCAAGCAGGACCTGTCTCTGGAAGTCATAGCACAAATTATTATGGATTGACAAAGGAAAATAAGCCATGTCTGACCATAAAAAATTCATGCTCTAGTAAGATGAATAATATAGGTGCAGTGAATTGCAGAAACTTAGAGCTAGAAAAGGAACTCAGCAGTATTCTAGAGGTTGGTTGATCAATCAAACCTATATGTGAAAATTATATAAATACCCTGAAAGGGATTACCTGGATTTTGTTTGAAGTCCTCCACTGAGGAGGAACTCACTGTCACTAAGGCTTTCCCATTCCATTCTGAGATAGCCATGTGTATAGAGTTGAACAGGATCATACTCTAAACAAATTGATGATCTTATAGGTTCATGAACCTTGATATTTTAGTTGGAGAGTATGAAAATAGCCTGTGATAAATTTCCTAAGAGTTTTGGGAATCAAGCACTCAAACAGACCCAGTAATACATCTGATCGGCTTCTATTGTGCAAGAGAGTGGTCTCTTTGTGTTGACTAATAAATAGGAGTCAGTTGTTGAAGCATTATGTCTTATGATGCTTTAGCCCTCCATCTTCCCCCTTTTTAAAAGAGAGAGAGATTCTAAGAGAGCTACAGAGCTAAGAATGAATCTTTGCCTTTGGTGAGAAATTCCCTTCATTACACCCAAGAACTGATAATAGCTGCTTCATGAGAGATGCAGGAATTAGTTGTAGGTTTTCTTATCATCGTGGTCAAAGAAAACTTTCTAATTTCCAAATTCCTTGTCCCAGTCTTGGAAATATGTAACATCAAGAAATTGTAGTTGCAGAGAAGGGAACTATGTAGTCATATGGGAATAACTGCCAAACCCCAGATTTCTGGAGAGTTGTTCAAGAAGTTCTGAATTCCAGCCTCGTGGAGAGAATAGGGAAATTGTTTAGGTGGAATACACATTACTATAAAGAGAAAGGGAAAACTCTAGAATCCATTATTTTAGAAACAGTAGTGCTAATCGATAGTGTCAATCTCTTAAGAAAAAGAGGGATATACACATGGTCTTCAAAGTAGAAGAGTAACAAGAGACTAAATGTCATGACATAGAATAGCAAAAGATCTGAATTTTATCATCCACTATTTTTGAGATGTATTTGCATATCCCAGGCCTGATCGAAGTTAGTTGTCTATCCACCATTCCAACTACTTTTCTCTTCCAAATGATGGAGCCTAGATAAGTCTTAAGGTTAGTGAGATAAGACTGAATGTACCTCATAGACAGATAATTTGAGTTTTTGGGAAATTATCTCTGAAAATTAACCTCATTTGTACAAGCCCAGGAGAACAGTGACTGGACCACAGTTTATATTAAAATGTTAGGAGGTTTTGTCTGATATTTCTGTTTCAAACTTCTACCTGTTGCTGCAAGTTGTATTTGCTGAGTCTAAGCCTTTTCTATTGAAGGTAGTTCTCCTGTCTTTAGAAAAGCTTAACTTATTTGTATCAAATTAAAAATTAGCCTGTTATGTTTATTTGGTCAGACATTTTCCTAATTCACCTCTAAAAAATCTTACATTTATTGAAGTTTGAATCCTGCCTATAGTTGTTGAGGCAGCACTAGACCAAATGATTTCACTGGTCTTATATGGCCGGACATTCTTGCGTCTGCTCTAGAGTATAGGTCTAAAATGCAGAAAATCTAGGATGCAGAAAAGTGCAGTAACTTAGTGTCAGAAAAGGACTCAGCAGTAATCTAATTGCTCACTGAACAATCAAACCTATATAAGAAAATTCATATCTATATCTATATCTAATCTATATCTATATCTAATCTATATCATCTATATCTATATCTATCTATATCTCTATATCTAATCTATATCTATATCATCTATATCATCTATGTCTATATCTATATCATCTCTATGTCTATGTCTATGTCTATGTCTATGTCTATGTCTATGTCTATATCTATATCTATATCTATATTTATATCATCTATATCTACTATATCTACTATATCTATATCTATATCTATATCATCTATATCTATATCTCTATATCTAATCTATATTGATATCTATATCATCTATGTCTATATCTATATCATCTCTATGTCTATGTCTATGTCTATGTCCATGTCTATATCTATGTCTATGTCTATATCTATATCTATATCTATATCATCTGTATCTATACCTATATCATCTATATCATCTATATCTATATCTATATCTATATCTATATCTACATCTACATCTACATCTATATCTATATCTACATCTACATCTATATCTATATCTATATCTATATCTATATCTATATCTATATCTATATCTATATATGTCTATATCTATATCCTGAAAGGGATTACCTGACTGATATAAATTTTGGCTTGATATAAGGAGGAGGAACTTTGCAACAACTGGAGCTGTCCAAAGGAAATAAATTGACTAGAGAGGAAGTTGGTTTTTTGGTAACCAAAGTCAGCAAGCTTTTGCTGAGTAACTAACTACTCTATCCAAGACCTTATTCTAGGTTATGGCAACACAAAGACAAAAAAATATCTGCTAGGATTTTATATTCCACTCTATTGATTGAAGAGATATGACCTATACATAGGTACATGGGGAATTTGAGAATTATTATTAAAAGTGACTATGGGGGCAGCTAGGTGGTGCAGTGGATAGAGCATGGACCCTGGAGTCAGGAGTATCTGAGTTCAAATCTGATCTCAGACACTTAATACTTACCTATCTGTGTGGCCTTGGGCAAGTCACTTAACCCCATTTGCCTTGCAAAAACATAAAAAAACAAAAACAAGAATGCCTAGGAAGACTGGGAAAGACTCCCTATAAAAGGTTATACCTAAGCTGAGACTAGAATGAACCTAAAGATTGTAAATTATGGGAGTAAGGAAAGAATGTTTTGTGGTGATGGGTTCAACCAGTGGAAAGTTACAGTGGTGGGATGCAGACGACTTGATCCAGGGAACAGTAAATAGGCCAATTTGTCTGCAACATTTAGCACTTGGAAAGGAATAATGTGAACTATCTGAAAGGTTAACTGGAGCCATGTTGTGAAAAACTTTAAATGCCAATCTTTATTTTGTAAGCAATAGAGAACAAGTGAAATTTTAGAGCAGAGAAGTGCCAATCTTGTGCTTTAGGAAGATGCTTTTCATAAATGACTGGAGGGTTGTTTGGAGAGGGAACAAACTAGAATCAGGATAACAAATAGGGAGGCTATTGTGATTGTCCTGGCACTTTATCCATTGAACTATCTAGCTGCCACAGTACTTTCAAAATAGAATCACTGTTAAGAATTTTTTAAAAACATTACTTTTCATTAAATTTTATAATTTTACTCTTTTTTAAAAACTTGTGTATCAGTTCTTTCTCTCTACAGCTCCAAATCTAAAAATAAATAATCAGACAATAAAAGAAGAGGGGGGGCTGAACTATGATGATGACTGTGAGATGAAGAAAAAAATGGATGAAACATATGTTTAAGTTGTAGAATCATCAGTTCTTTGAAGTCTGATTGGATATAGGGAGTAAGGGAAAAGGAGAAATCAAGTATGATTCTGGAGTTGTGAACCTAGGAAACTGGAAAGATGGGAATGTAGATAGATAAGTTTGTATGTGTATCAGTAGATAATAGGAATATGCTGGACTAGAGTTCAGAGAAGATATTAACTCTTGATTTTGAATACAGCAATATCTATTTAGAGATGATATTTGAACCCATGACAAGTGATGTCTTCTTCAAGAAGATAAAAAGAGTAGAAAACTCAAGAAAAGAACTCTTGTCTACAACCACAGCATGATATGGCTGATTCAATAAAAGAGATTGAAAAGCAGTGATCAGATAGGTAGAACTGTGGTTTAGAGGAATCCTTACTTCAAATATTTTTTAGAGTAGATTACTTCTGAAGCATCCTTTTATTAATAGGATTATTTGATTTAGTGATATCTTTCATTGGAATGAGTTTTCCATTACATATTACCCTGACAGCAAAATTAGGTATAAAGGCACTTGTATACAATTATTTTGTCTAGTCTTCCTTTCAGAATTTTATTTTTCCGGTAACAAGGATTTATTTTCTTTTCCTTTCATTCTTCCCTTCCATTACTGGGGAAAAAAAGAAAAAAAAACTTCAGCAATTATGCACAGTCAAGCAAAATAGTGACCAGATTGGGCACATCTAAGAATGTATTCCTCATCCTACTTCTTAAACCATCTCAGTCTGGCAATGGGTAGCATGTCACATCACTATTTTTTTTTTTTTTTTTTTTTTTTAGTTTTTGCAAGGCAATGGGGTTTAGTGGCTTTCTCAAGGCCACACAGCTAGGTACACATCACTCTTCTATGAGGGAACTGTGATTAGTCTTTTTTAAACTTTTCAAAAAATTTTTAGTTTATGGAATAACATAAACATTTCCATAACAGTACATTTATTAAAAAAGGATGTTTGCACATGGAACTGCAAATCTACTATATAACACTTGCCCAATATATTTATGTATATACATTCATATATATGTGTAAAATTTATATATGAATAAAATTGTTCTATACAACTATTTGTCTTTTCTCAGGATGCAGATGTTCTTTATAGTTAATTTGGTTATTTATAATAGTCAAAATAACTCATTATGAAAACAATTTTGCTGGGACTGTATATAATGCTCTCTTGGTTATACTCATTTCACTCTTCATTATTTTGTGCAAGTTTTTCCATATTATTTATAGATCAGTGAGCTCCTCATTTTTCATAGCATAGTAATAGTCCATCATAATTATATATCACAATTTGTTCAGCTATTCCTCAATTGATGGACACCTCTGCTGTTCCCAGTTCTTTGCCAACTCAAGGAGAGCTGTTTTAAACATTTTAGAATATATAGGTTCTTTTCCTTTTTTCTCCTAATCAACTTTGGAAAGAAACCATGTAGTAGTATTGTTGAGTCAAAGGTTATATTTAATTTAATAACTCTTATGGCATAATTCCAGATTGCTTTCCAAAATGACTAGCTCAGCTCACAATTCCCCCAATAACGAATTAGTATCCCAATTTTGTCACCTCCCCTCCAACATTTGTCACTTTCTTTTTTCACCTTAACCAATCTAGTAGGTGTAAAATGATATCTATAGTTTGTCTCAATTCTATTTCTCTAGTCAAAATTGATTTAGAGCATTTTTTGTAAGACTATAAATTGCTTTGATTTCTTCATTGGAAAACTGCAAGTTCATATCTTTTGATGATCTCTCAACTAGGAAATGCTTTGTATTCTTATAGATTTGGCAAATTCTTTATATATTTTTAGATGAGACTTTTACTTGATAAATTGTATATATGTGTGTGTGTGTGTGTGTTTGTGTGTGTATACCCTAATTTTCTGCTTTCCTTCAGATCTTGCTTAAATTTTTTATTTGTACAAATTCTTTTTAATTTAATGTAATTGAAACTGTTCATTTTTATCTAATTTTACTTTCTGAGTTTTCTTTATTCATAAATTGTTTGCATATCTATAAGTCTGATAAATCATATGTATCATACTCTTCTAATTTTCTTTTAAAATCTCCCTTTTTATCTAAGTATTCATTTTGACCTTTTCTTGGTAAATGGTATAAGATATTGGTCTTTCCCAATTTCAGCCACACTGCATGATAGCTCATTCCATTGCCAGTATGGGTGTTGTTTTCTTTTTCAGATTATTATTTTACAATGTTATTGTTCTTATAGAAATTGTTCTCCTGGCTCTAATCACTTTACTTTGCAGTGATTCATGCAAATCCTCACAGAGCTTCTCTGAAGTTGTTGCTTCAGTGAGTTCTTAAAGCCTAACATTATTTCATTGCATTCATAAATAAATCATTCTCTTGCCTAGTTCACTGTGTAGCTGCAATGAAGGCACAGTCAGTGTCAACTTATTGTTTCCAAAAGTATTTTTTTGTCAGAAAGAATTACCTTTTATTCCTCCAAAACCTTCAAGTCCTCCAATGAATGAGAAAGACAACTGTGTGTAGCTGACCAAACATGTTCCCTTCCCAGATTGAAATACCCCTGAACCCACAGAGAGGATAGTTCAGTAATGGTTATTTCTCATTTATCAACCAGATCAGATCTGTTGAAAGAGTTTCAGTGCAAACTTGACATCTATAAGTTGTTGTTTTTAATCTACCCCTACTAATACCTCTCAAGGGCCGGTTTACCCATAGGTCTACAAAAGGTACCAAAAGTTATACTGTCATGATTACTGTGTTTTTCATCAATGCTCTGCCTGCTATCACACAGATTAAAATATAATGCCCATAAAGGGAGGGACTATTTTAACTTTTTCTTTATATCTACAACAAAAACATGTTGCTGTTAAGTCATCATGTCTGACTCTTCATGACTCCAATTTGGGATTTTCTTGACAAAGACACTGGGGTGGTTTACCATTTCCTTTTCCAGCTCATTTTACAGATAAGGCAACCAGGGTTAAATGAATTCCCTAAGGTAATAATATTACTAAATGTCAGAGACTGAATTTGAACTTGGATCTTTCTGACTCCAGCCTCAATGATTGATACATTGTTCTATCTAGCTTCTTGAAACATGAAAGAAGAGTTTAATAAATGTTTGCTGATTGGTGGATTGATTAATAATTAAAGTAAATTATGTCTTACTAAATTTTACTGATTAAATGCAATTCATATTGAGAATCTTTACAAATTGTAAAAAAATACTCATTCACTTTCTGCCTAACATTGATAATAGCATCTTTCATAACTCAGGGACCCCTTCCACATAATCTAGTAAGGAGGATTTATTTAGGCCAAGCCATAAGATCCACATTTTACTCTTCCATGTTGTCCTGATTTTTCTTTTTGACCATCTGTAACACTAACAAAGCTTTGTTTACCTCCTGTACCCTGGAAAAATTAACCTTTCAAAGACTCATAAGTATACTTGTAGTACCCTTTGAACTACTGAGATGAAAGTAACCAGGTATATTCAAGACGTTAGTTATTTTTCCTCTTGGCTTAAATTGATCAGGTTTATTGATGCATTTTCTCTTTGAAGGAGATATTACTCGTTTCCCATTAGCTATATCAGGATTTGAAATATTTCCAAGTTAAAGCAGTATCATCCTCCTCTCAATCCATTTATTGCTATTTATTTGGTCAATCTGACCTCTCTATTAACTCAGATTTCTTTATGTCTATAGTTTTTCAATAATGAGTATTTATAATTTATAATAGTGATAAAAGAAAAGATGAAATGTCTTTGAAATGATCAAAATTCTTTTCAGTTTCCATTGACATGCCCAAGTCATAGTGTATCATTTTTGACTCAGTTCAGTTTAGGAGACATTAAATACCTACTATGTGCAAGGCACTATTCTAGGGGAAAAGATAAGAAAAAATCTAATCTGCATTTCATAGAGTATGTAGTTTATTGGAAAAATTTGGGGGGGGGTGTTTTGATGAATCTACCAATAAGTAAATTTGAAATATATGCAGTTATATATACAGTAGCACCTGATAGAAGGGGAGATCAAAAAAAGTCCCCTGGAATTCATACAAACTATGAATTTTAAAGGAACTTGGACCTCAGATACTGAGAGGTAAAGAAAGAGCAATTTACAGACATAGGGACCACCTATACAAAGACATGATTATAAGAGATGAAGAGGAAGGAGGGGAACAGCTAGCAGGTCAGTAGAGTTGTAATGGAAGAGGAATGATATGAAAAAAAGACAGGATAAGCAGGTGGAACACACATTCTAGAGAGCTGAAAAGATAAAAATGAGGCTATTATATTTTTTAAAGATAAATGTGAGCAAGTGAAAATTTTGGAGCAGGGAACTAATGGGATTGGACCTGTGCTTTTAGAATATGCATTTATCAGTTATATGAATGAGGAGGAGATACTAACAACAGAGATAAACATACTACACTATTGGTGATGATGCCCCAAACTGGGGGTGTTGGCCTGAGGAGTGTAGTGAAAGGGTCACATGTGAGAGATGTGGACATAGGATTAGATGTATCTGATTGAATACAGGGCATGAGGAAGATAGAAAAATCAAGGTGGATGTCAAGGATGAAACTGGGGGGCAGCTAGGTGGCACAGTGGATAGAGGACCAGCTCTGGAGTCAGGAGTGCCTAATTTCAAATTCAACCTCAGACATTTAATAATTACCTAGCTGTGTGGCCTTGGGCAAGCCGCTTAACTCCATTGCCTTGCAAAAATCTAAAAAAATATATATATAAAAAAAGGATGAAACTGAATTGATTGGAAGGATGATGGTGTTCCTCTCAATAGATATCAATTATTTTATATGTGCTAATGTTTCAAATCATGAATTTAGCCTGTACATTAAAGATGCAATGTGCAAATGATGAAACATTATCCTCTGCAAGTGTTTTTAAATTACCCTCTCCCACCCCAGCATTTTAAGATTTTTAAAATACAGACTTTTTCTTGCTTTTTAAATTCTCTAACCTCTGTTTATATGAATATTAATATTTCCCAGAATTGCAGAAACATTTTTAAAATATATTTTTTCTTATTCTTAAAAGAATCTAATTTTACCAAAGAAAATTAAATGAGTTCTAAAGAGGCAATATAAATTGGATCTTTAGGAATTATGGACTGAGTGATAATCTCTTTTTATATTTTGAGGAAGTTACCAAGTATGAATTCTATAATATTATATTTAAGATTTGCAACCAATTACAGGTGCTTTTGCTTTGTTAGAAGACTACCTGGTACAATGAATAGAACACTCCACTTAAACTGAAGAAGACTTGAGTTCAAAGTCTGCCTCTGATATTTACTAACTATGGAAATCTGGATGAGTCACTTAATCTTGATCAGACTCAGTTTTCTGCAATAATTATATATCTCACTAAGTCACAGGAAAGTCCCATTCCATGAGTTTCCTCTAGGAAGTTATATTTTCTTTCCCAATTTCTTCTTTGTTATTTAAACTTGCACAAGTTTAAATTTTCAGTTTTACCAAATGACTCTTTAGTACAAAGTTTATACTAGTCTTAATGATAACATTGGGGGTCACTATGTAATATGTGGGGCCCCCAAAAGGAGGTATACTGTGGGTTAATATCCATTCAAAACCATTTTAAGCCTCCACTTAATATGTTAATTTTTATCAGACAGGAAACATACTTAAAAATAAAAGATATTTAATCAGTTTATCAAATGAAATGACAAAAATTACATATACAGATGGGGTGGTCTGTACCTCTTTTTATCATATTTTAGTGGGGTTGGACACACTTGGAGAGAAAACAATGACTAATATACAGATCTGGAAGGCACACATGTTGTCAGTTCATGTCAGTTATCATTCTTATGGAGGGTTTGAAAATCAGTATTGCTTGTTGCTAGAATAATGTGTAACTCTGATGATACAAAACTCTTAATGCTTTCTGGTGATAGCATTAGTCTACTCTATGCTGAATATCATGTCTTTCCACTATTACCTTTACTAGGCATTGTACCAGTTCTGTATCTCACCTTCACTCATTACAGAATTGATTCTGTTAACTATCTCTGTTGGTCTAATGGTCTCCACATTTCTTTTGGCTACCATTGTCTCTTGGGTTCTCTATTCTCATCTTCTGAACTACAGTAACTAGAAAGCATCTTCTTGAGCAAACTATTCCATAGTAATCTCCTTACAAATGCATTTTTAATTGTAATGATTTCGGAACAGGGTCTCACATGTCCCTTCGTGACTGCATACTCCATTTAGGGAAAGGACTAATCTTTTATTAAATTTTGTTTCATCCTCTTGTGTCTTACACTGTATATTTAGATCTAGAAGGAATTTAAGAGGCCATCTAACCTAGTATTCTCTAAGGACTAATGGTTTTGGTGTCAAAGGATCTGAGTCAAATTGTTAACTTTGTTTATTGTTAAAGAAATTGTAGTAAATAGTGGAGAGAAGAATTAGACTCAAATCCTATCATATACACACATACAAGTACACACACATGCAAATGCACACACATGTGCAAATTCATACACATGTGTGCTCATGTACATGTTCACAAATTGATCCTGTTTCCTCATTATTGATAGATTTTGCTTTGGATAAGCATGATAATAATAGCAATAGTAGAAACCTTCATGAAAGAATTTCAAAAATAATATTTGAAAAGCTTTTCCCAGCTTGAACATGTGGAACGTGATAATCAAATTAAGTGCTTTTGACTACTTTTAGCCTTTGACATTAGGCAGTTATGTGGATAGAATGGCCCAATGGTTAGAATGACAAATAGAAGAACTGAGTTCAAATCCAGCCTCAGTCTCTTACTAGATGTGTGACTTTGGAAGACACTTAGCCCCTGTATCTATATCTCTCTGGAAAGAATGAACATAAAATGAGTCAATATTTATAAGGCATTTGGCAAACCTTAAATCACTACATTAATGTTAGTCATATTAATAATATACTATATTAGAACATATAATTATATATTTTAAATATAATTGTATAAATATATCAAATGTTTAATTATTGATTTGCTTCTCTTTAAAAATTTAATTAATATTCTGGGATTGCAATATATTTGAATAGCTAAATAAGGCTTTTTTATTTTTTACAACTTGTCAAATCCATCATCAATCATTGCATCCAATTCATTTATTTGTTTAATTTTCAAATATTGGAACTATAAGGGTCCTTGGTTAATGTGTAGGTAAACTCTTATATGCTAAAGAAATTGCCATTATGCCAGTGGTCAGCTATTCAGAAAACATTTTAATTCTCTCATTCTGTACAAAGAATGATAATGGACTCTGGGGTTCAGGAACCAATTACTTCAAAGGAACATATATATATATATATATATATATATATATATACATATATACATATATACATATATATATATGTATGTATGTATGATATTTTATGAGTAAAGAATAGAAAAATAACATTCTTAAGGAAGGACCTTGAGTTTTCTAAAGAGAAAGTGTACAGACAGTAATGATAATGACGTTTTTATCAATCTGAACTAGCCATTAGCTAGAATTTTTTCTCTTCTCTGGTATTTCAGCTGCTGATGTCCAAAATGATAATCCAGGGCCACTAGAGATACTAAAGTGCTTTTCAGATCCATCAAAGGAAGATTCAAATTATTTAATATTATGTTACTATTAAGCAAATATACTTTTGTTGTAAGTCTTTGAAAATTGGTAATGTACAGTATTAACTATTATGCATATTGGAGCTATGATTTTAGGAGCATACAAGACTCCAAATGTGGGAGCCTCCCTCACCATTATAGATCATGTCAATTATGATTTAGTGGATAAAATGCCAAGTCTGGAGTCAGGAAGAGTCATCTTCCTGAGTTCAAATCTGGCCTCAGACAATTATTATCTATTGACCTGGCAAAGAACTATAATCCTGTTTGCTTCAGTTTCCTTATCTGTATAATGAGCCAGAGAAGGAAATAGCAAACCACTCCAATATATTTGCCAAGAAAATCCCAAATGAGATAATGAAGAGTTGGACATGACTGAAATGACTAAACATATACAGATAAAGACCAAGGAGTTAGCCTCTCATCAGGACGAAGCAATATTTTCTTCATATATATTCATATTCATATTCACAACCAAAGCAACATATTTTTAAAAACTGAATGTAGAAGCAGATATGAAAATCCAGTATTTTATATTAAGCCAGACATGAGAAAGATTTGCAAAAAAAAATGACAATGTTATTCTGCTTGCTATTTTTATTCTTTTAGAAAATAGTTTTCATAAAAATATTTTATTTTAAATACAGTGGTTTATTATTGTCATATCTATTATTATTTATTCATTTAAGTGAATTAATAAATATCAGTTTTTTCCTAATGTGACAATTATCAATAGTTTCAAGTCTTATAAAAAAGAAAGATCTTTAAAGTCTTCAAAAATTAAAAAAATATTTATTTCATTAAATATTTCCCAAATGTAAAATTTGAATAATCATTTCTTTAAATTTTGAGTTGCAGCTTCTCCCTCCCTCATCCTCTTCCCTCTCCTTGACAAAGCAAGCAGTTTGATATTGATTACACAGGTGAAGTCAAGCAAACCATATTGCCATATTAACTGTGTTGCAAAAAAAACACTCCAAAAAACCAAAGAAGTAGGAAAAAAGTATGTTTTAATTTTCCTTCAGAGTTCATCACTTTTCTTTCTGGAGGGGGCCAATATTTTTCCATGATGGTTCCTTAGAATATTCTTAGATTATTGTCTTGATAAGAGTGACTAAGTTTTTCACAGTTGATCATCCTTATATTACTGTATAATCCTGGTGTTACTCACTTCATTTTATATCAGTTCATAGTTTTCCCAAATTTTTATGAAGGCACCCTGCTTATCATTTCTCCTTTTAAAATTAGTTAATGATTGATTGATTTATGTTCATCCATATCAACATGTATATTTTTAGGTTATAAAATTTCCTTCCACCCTCCCTTCCCATTCCCCTCCCCTCAGCAGCGAGCAGTCACGTTAACATTTTACATACATGTTTTTGATAATCATGTTAGTCATTTTCAGTATGCAGAATTTGGATTAAGGGAAAGAGATACATAAAAGATAATTTTTATAGTGTTCATCAGACTCTGAAGGGTTGGGGGTTTTTGGTTGTTTTGTTTTGTTTGTTTTTTGCTGCTTGTCATTTTTTTATAGCAATTTGTATTCCATCAAAATCATATACCACAATCCATTTGATCATTCCCCAGTTAATGAGCATTTCCTCTCTTTCCAATTTTTTAACACAGCAAAATGAGCTACTATAAATATTTTTGTACACATAGGTCCTTTTCTTTTTCTCTAATTGATTTGGAATATAGCCCTAGCAGTGGTATTTGGTGAGGAATGTTGGAAGAGCTCTACTGAATGCTTTCTTTACTCTTGGCTCAACCCCAGGAAATTCAGTCTTGATTTATTTTTAACAGTGTAAAGGGGCAAAAATGTCAATATATATGAATGGTATGTCAAATATAAAAAGACTGGAAGTATAAAAGGGGACCAAGTTATAAAGGGTATGGACATCAAATAGATGATTTTATATTTGATCCTAGAGGTGATAGAAAGATACTAGAGTTTATTGAAGGGAGAAGAGGGTGGTATAGTTGAACCTATGCGTTAGTGATTCTTTTGACAGCTGAATGGGGAATCCATATGTCAGATTCTGAATTATTTATTATTATTGTGATCCAAATCTATTTTAAGTTCACTGGAACCAATGTAGAGTGATCAGAGACTTTTTTATAATAACCATCAAAGCACAGTACATTTTGTTATTTAGCATGGCCAAATATTTTGGTTAGTATTGCAGTATTTTTTTTAATATAATCAATGGTAGGACAAATCTAGCTGATAGAGTCCTTTTTCTCAACAAAGAAATTTATATTTGATTTTTTTTTGGTCAACAACTATCAAATTTTATAGACTTAGAGATCCTTTACATTTAAAAAAATTATTTGTTTATTTTATTTTTAATTTATGGAATAAAAATTTTCCATAATATAAGATCATTATATGTTAAACTGAAAATCTATTATGTACAATTTGGTATTTATTTTAAATCTATAATGAATTTTTCATGTAAAGTTCTCATTTTTATTTCTGAGTTTGGGGGTGGGGCAACACAATATAGTCAATTCATGTTATAGAGTTGAATTTGAAGTACTGACAGAATATTCTGTGAAATCATGCAGTTTACAGCTGGCAATATAGGTTTGAATCTCAGGAGAGAAATCAAATATGGAAATAAAAATGTTTGTGTAATTAATATGATATTTTTAGATAACTCTGTAAGAATGTTTGAGATATACAAGTAAAAGAGAAAAGAATGTGAAACTAGAGTCTTAGCACTGACTATGTCTCCAGAAAGATAAGAACCAGGAGAGAGCTCACAGAATCCAAGAAGAAAAGAACATAAGGAAAGGATGATCAACAGTGTCTAATACAGCAGAGAGATAAAGGAATAGGAAGACAGAGAAAAGGATTTTGTGTTTAGCAGGTTTATGGTGGAGAGGTTTATTCATCATGAGGTTGGGAGGGGGGATAAAAATACCTAATTGTACATAATAGATTTGTAGTTTTGTATACAATGATCTTTTTCTTTCTATTCTATTATGTTATGGAAATGCTTCTTTTATTTCTTAAGTTCGGAATAAAATAAAGAAAAGAAAAAAGAAAAATAGGGTTTAGTAGAGTGGGTAGAGATAAAGATATCTCAGTTAGGTATAAAGTATAGTGGCATAAATGACTAAATCTGAATGGTATACAGAAAGAGATCATGAAATATGACACCAAGAGGGTTTTTTTTTGTATTTTTGTTTTTTAAGGAATAGAAATGATCCATCTTTCTAGAGGAAGGTGACTTTCATAAACACTGTTTTGGACTTTACCTCCTAGCATCATGCCTCTTTAATTCTTTGAGATAAGACATCTTTGTGACAAAGGATACTTCAGAGCAAATATACTTGTCACTAGCCTAAGTAGGAGAGGAGACATGTGTTCCAGCTCCTACTATATCTAAATAAATTTAGGCAAGATACTTGGTCCCACTTTCCTCATCTATAAAATATGGACATTTAAAGAATTGCAAAGTCTTTTCCAACTCATATTCTAAGAGTCTATGAAATATTTTTTCCCTCTGAAGGTTATCTCTCTTAGGTAAATGCAGTCAGTCTGAACATATCATTGGAAAACATTTTGGAAGGTTATTTCTTTGCCTCAGGGAAAAATAGTCAATTAGTATATTTTTTGTTTGTTTTTATTTCAATGTGACTTTAAATCATCTTGGAAGGCTCTGTAACTTATGGGAATCTCTAAATGATCAACCAGAAGGAACAGGAAATAAATATTTTGTTTTGAGATGAGTCCTGGGGAATCCTCTGGAGCTTGTTCCTAGAATCCATTCTCCAGGAGTTCACCTGAAGGTTGAATATGACCTTCTTATTTCTTTTGGCTAGGGGGAATATGGCATCTTGGAGTCACTATTCTCAGGCCTTTCCGATACTTTGAAAACTGAGGAGACTATCCAGGGACACATTTATATGTCATTCAGGCTTGATTGAAGTGAATATGAACTATAAGAACTCTTTCTGGAAACCAAAAAAACTGAATTCCTGATGTTGGGTGCTGGCATCTTGTTATCAATAGTACTTAAGAGAGTACTTAATGAGACATATTGTTCAAATACAATTAGGCATAAGTTATAATCTGTTTTAATGAAAAACATAGAGAAAAGAACTTTCATGAGAGGACATTATGATTATTGAGCAGATATTTACAAATGGAAAGTATTAATTTTAATATTGAATTTAACTTAAGTAAAAAACTAACAGATTTATTAAGCTGTCCAAAATTCAAGGTACTTAAGTACTGGTATAGGTCTTTCTTTGGTAATATTCCTTCTATAACATTGTTCATCCTTTATTTGGAGATCCCTAGAATTGGAAAAGTCATTAACTCATTAAGATAGCTAATTCCATTTTTGGACAGTTCTAATTGTTTAAGAGTTTTCCTAAACATCATATGTAAATTTTATTCTTATAACTTTCCCTTTTGTTCTTCATTACTCCCTTGTGGACCAAAAGGAATGTCTTTCCCATGATAATCTCTTTAAATACTGTGTCCTTTGACTCATCACTTGGTAAGACTAAACATCCCTATTTCCTTTGACCTTCCCATATCATGATCTAGAGTCATCTCATCACTGTGGTTGTCATTCCAGTGATCTGTCAGTATGCATTCAAAAATGGGACACCCAGGATCAAACACAATATATTCCATATTCTGTCTGGAATTTTTCCATTTCATCTTCAAAATTTTAACTTACCAAAGATATATTTCTTAAATGCAGTGACCATTTTTCTTTGGACATGATCACTAATATCAAACATCAGAAAGGCTGAAAGACAGAAGAGAATTGTCAGGTGGCTAGGTGGCATAGTGGATAAAGCACCAGCCTTCCAGTCAGAAGTACCTGAGTTTAAATCTGGTCTCAGACACTTAATAATTGCCTAGCTGTGTGGCCTTGGGCAAGCCACTTAATCCTATTTGCCTTGCAAAAACCTAAAAAAAAAAAGAAGAAGAAGAGAATTGTCTGGAATTACATACATTATTCCAGAGTTAAGAATTGTAAGGGGAATTTCCAATCAGGTTTCATATGTATTTGCCTATAGGAGTCCAACCAAAATCATTGACTCTAGAGTAAAACTAAATAATAAAAAAGGAATGATTAAGAATATAGTTATTGAGAAGAATAAAAGAAGAACCAAGAGAGACTAATTCTGAGGGTATTTGTTTTTTTATACATCTCTAAATATCTTAGTTTATCTTCTCCCCCACAATTTGCCCAATTTCTATGCTTTACCAATGCTGCTGCCTGGCATGATCTAGGAGAGAATCATTTTTTGAACCATTCTTACTGTTAAAATATTGAGGGAAGATTTTTGTGTTTCTGTACTGCCTGGAGGCTTCTGAAAAGAGGTACAGCAGAAGACTGATAAATAAAATATTGATCGCATTAATTTTGTTTCCTTTGGTTCTTAATTTGATTTCCTGCTTCACCAATTGTTGCAAAGTACTTTATTTTCATTTTGATTCCATGGGAGAGAATGGTGCCTTTTCTTTCCTTGAAACCAATTACAATCATTTTACTTCATCTACTGTTCTGGAGATAGACAGTTTTTATGAGTATCCTTAAGCAAGAGTTTGCTATAAATTATTGCTTTTATTTTTTTTTAATCCATGCCAGTGGAAACAGTTCTTGAATATGTGTTGCGTTCCACTCTGGAGTTGTTGAATTTCTTCTTACTACTGTGCAGTACACTGGCTATTAGAACTGAAAAATTTTAGGGCTGTTCAGTATTTGCCTGTCTTTCAGAGAACATAGGATTGAGACCTAGAGAGGGAACTTGACTTGTCCAGTGTCACTAGGACAAAGAGAAAATGGAAGAGCTGGTTCTTTAAATAGGTTTCCTGACCTCAAAAGTCACTGCTCTTTTCATCATAGACATCTAAAACTTCTGTACTTGATTTTAGATTTCTGGACTTAATAATATTATATTTAGAAGAGAATGATATCTTTCCAGTGATGTTTGACTCTCCTGAGGTGAAGATGATTCCAATCATGAATCCAATGATAATGGATAAATGTGGAGGGGATAGAAAACAAATATTATATCTCAAAGGATGTTAAATTTTAGATTTTTAAGGGCCTAAAAGGTTACCTAGTTCAGCCTCTTTATTTTACAGATAAGGACATTGAGACTCAGAAAAGTTGAATAATTTGTCTAAAATCACATAGGCAGTAAGTGCCAGTCAGGACAGGAATCTAAGTATCAGACTTCAAATTCAGGATGCAGTGATGCTAAACTTGCAGACTGGGCTAAATTATGGGTTCTGAGTTTATTTTGTGTGTGTCATGAATCCCTTCAGCAATCATAACACCTATGAATTCATCCCTGGAAGAACATTTTTAAATGCTTAAAATAAATAGGATAACAGAGGAAATCAATTATTCTGAAAATAATTATCAATTGTTTTTAAAAAAGCAAGTTTACAGGATGCTTTACTTGATTACATTTTATATATAGCCTAAATCAGATTGCTTGCTTTCTCAGGGAGAGATATATGGAGACAGAAACATAGAATGAAAAGCAAAACCTTAAAAAGTTAAAAATTGCTTTAATATGTAATTGGGAAAAATAATTTATTGTTTAAAAAAATTAAAAAGTAAATTCACAGACTCTAAGTTATGAACCCCTGAGTTAAATTATGTCCAAGGTACATTACATGTCTATTATAATAGGGCTATGAAAGCAAATGGTACTGCCAAGCATTTATAGGTTATGAACCCAATGTCATCTTCATTTGTAAATCAAGAAATGGATTGGGTGTGGGAAGGAATTTTAGAGTTCTCTGTAAGTAATTATGTTGTGTTTCCTTCAGAATACCATGCCCTGGAAATCACTTTATAGACTCACAGTAAGTGCAAGTATATTAGAACAGACTAAGAAATGCTGAATCCTCTACATGCTTTCTATTCAATTCAGCTCTGCAGTCTATGGCATTTTTTTTCTTTTTTTTTAGTTTTAGTTTTTGCTAGGCAATGGGGTTAAGTTGCTTGCCCAACGCCACATAGCTAGGTAATTACTAAGTGTCTGAGGCCAGATTTGAACTCAGGTACTCCTGACTCCAGGACAAGTGCTCTATCCACTGTGCCAATCTATGGCATTTTCACTGATAACCAAAGGCACTTTGAACTTTTTGTGTTTTAATCTTTCCAACCTTCTTCATTACTTCCACTTTCCTTTTAACACATTCCAAATATCTTCTTCCTTCCATTTCCAAATGGGGACCTCCATTTCAGGAGAAAATATGTGGCCATCAGACCCTGTTAGAGGTATTTCCATTTTCACATTTTCTGAACCCTTCACACCAGCTTCCAAATTTATTCTGGAGAAAAGTTTTCTGTGAATGCTGAGTCTGTGTCCACAGCTGGAACAATGTCAGAGGATTTTTCTTGTTCTTTGGATATTTTCAGAAGCAGCAAAATTTATTTATTTGGAACTGCAGACTTGCAGCTTTTTGAAAGGGGTTTGGATTTAATTTGGGGCTCCTTCTCAAGATAACAAGGCTACTTGTATGCTGGTCCAGATTATGGAACAAGGAGAGAAATATTAAGAACATTTTGTAGCTTTTTGACAGATGTTGGCCTCCACTTAGTAAGCATATTATTTCCTATTAATGTCCTTTCCTATTGATTTTGTTATTTTAGTCATTATTATTAAGGATAGCATATAGTTTTATAGCATTTACAGTTTCCCAAGTTCTTTCCTCATGTCTCCCCTGGGAGTTAAATAGAGCTAAAGAGTGACTGAAAAGGAGTAATTCAACTCAAGATTTCTGAATGTCCAATGTTCTTTACATTTTATTATATCAGGCACAGCTCCCCTCCATCTTCATTTTATGTAGAACAGAAATCATCAAACAGTATAGCAATGCACAGGAATTTCTGTTTAGTTCAGGAGAACAAGACTAGGGTTAATGAATTAAAGTGAAATGGTAAGTTTACATATGATGCTGAGGAATTTGGACAAAAGTTGAACAACTGCCTCAATCAATCAACCACTCAACATTTTTTAAATACCTACTGTCTAGGCACTGGGAATACAAATACAAATAACAATAGGGACAGGCCCTACCCTCAAGGACCTTGCAATTTCATGGGGGAAACAGTACACAAATAAAAGCTGAAAAGCAGGAAGGGTCAGAAAACTTTTCCCCTGGGTCTATGATGGAGAGTTTCCCAGAAGGCCAATTTAAAAAATTGTGCTGTTTCCTCTTTAAATGGAGACTTTAGAGTCCATGATGCTTCCCACCAATCAAAGCACTCAAATGGAGATGTGGATAAGATGCCAGTCCTAGGCAGATTCAGTCTTCATAAATAGCTAGATTTCCCAGTGATGAGTTTCCCCCAAAAAAAGGAAGACACAGAGACATCCAAAGAAATACAAAATCAGTGTAGCTGGTTGGTAAACAGGGATTAAGTGTGTCAAGTCCCCTGATTAAATAGAGGTGCTGGAGCTCATGGCCCTGCACTCCATTAATAGGGAGATAATGATTCCTCCACTTTGGGGATCTTGATGTAGAGGTTGGATGTGAAAGGATCAGGAAAAATCAGTTAGTGCTTAAGATGACCATTGAAGGAAACTATGGATTCCAAGAGGTTGAGAAGAAAGACAATAGTCTAAATATGGAAGACAGTCTAAAAAGAAGCACAGGAGACAATAGATGGGTAGCTAGGAGATGGTTGATTTTTTTTTTCAGTAACAAAGTCTCCCAATATCTACCAATAAAGGGAGGATGGACAATGATTAAAATCATGAATCCTTGTCATTTTGAAGTGTATAAATGGAATGAGAGGCAACATGATGCCGTGGAAAGAATGTTCAAGTGACAGCCAGGAAACCTAAGCTCGAGTTTGGGTTTTGTCACTTATTGTGACCTTGGGTAAATCATTTAATTTCTCATAGGTTCTGTTTGCTCATCTGTGAAATGAAGGCCTTGGACTAAACAGTCTCAAAGGTCCCATCAGACTCCGACATTCTGAGAGTCTATGATCCTCCTTAGAATGCTATTAAGCAGAATTTCAATGATGTCATGACTCTCCTGAAAGTCAGCCTGTGTGCAGACATGCTAGTGACTACTCAATATGTGAAGATGATTCCCAAAGCTTCCAAGAGCAGCTTATTAACAATGCAATGCAGAGATCACTCACTGAACTAAAAAATAATCCTAGTACTTCGGCAAACATTCATTGTCACAGAGAAGCAAGAAGTTTCTTCCTTTTCTTAAACAGCTTTTTTAAAAAATCAAATCACATGAGGTCTGAAAATATTCAGCATAAAAATCAGAAAATGTATTGTCCTTATTGGGAGGCCAAATCATAATGTGAGTAGCCCATATCCTATATTCAACTGAAACATGAAGGTTAGTCTGGGATATTTCTACCAGCTGTAGCAAACATTTGACAATTTTAGGGTCATGGAATTTAGATTTGCAAGGGATACTAGAAAATATCTAGTTGAGTTTACTCTTTTTACAGATGAGAACACTGAGGGCTTAAGAGGGATCATCCTAGGATTATAGTTTTATAGTTAGATGGGGCCTTAGAGATCTGATGATAGACTAATGGACCTAGAGCTGGAAAAGGACTCAGAAGACAGATCATTTACCCCTCCCATTAGTTCAGATGGGGACACCAAGCTCTACTGATTAAAAATAAAAATAAATAAAATATAAAAAAGAGAAAGTTTGTGACTTTCCCAATGACAACACAGGTTTTAAGGGAATAGAAGCAGGATTTCAGTTTAGGTCATGTGATTCTGAAGTTAGTGTACTTTCTCCATCAGTCATCTCCCTTCCCAAAATATTTGTCCAGGTTTACCAGCTAAATAGAGCCTCAAAAAAAGCTTTACTGAGAGAAAAATATACTTGTTCAAATTATTTCAGAATTTTTGCTTTTTTCTACTAAAATGCTAAATTTTTAATAAAAATTTGTGTATTTTTAACTTTAATAATTTCTTAAATCCTTTAAATCCAACAGTCTCAATCAACAATTAATGATCATTAACTCTGTGCAAGGCAAGAAAGAGAACAAGATCTGCTCCCTAGAACTGTAACTGAGCCAGGATAATCAATAATTTAGATTTGGAAACACTTCCTCCCATATTTCACAATCTGCTTCCTTGTTTGACCGAGAGTTATTCAGGTGCAGAAATACTGAGGTCAGTCTAGGGTGCCATTGCTAAGGTGCCATTCTCTTCGATCTCACTTAGTCCTTCTGTAGATGGGATAGTGAGTTTTGCAGACCATCAACTATGCTAAGGGGAAATAGTCTAAGCACTCTGGCACCATGGTTTAGTGGATGGGGCACTGAACTAGGACTCATGTAAACTTGGGTTCAAATCCTGTACAGATGCTCAATAGGTGTATTAGCTTGGACCATTTTGTGTTTCAGTTTATTCATTTGTAAAAAACAAAAACAAAACAAAAAAAACAACAGCAACAATAAAAAAAAATAGGAAATTGACCTTAGTGCATTCTACATATCTGATCCATTTATTCCTTTACAGGCACAATCACACTTACATTGAACTATACTCAGTTCTGCCTTTCATCAATTAAATTTAACTGGAATGCAAGATTTCTTAATTTCAGTTCAGATAACCATACCCTCCAATAATAGGCATTTATGTCTCAGGCACTGTGCTAAGTATTTGGGATGCAAAGGCAAAAAGAAAACAACATATACTCTCAGGAACTTCTATAGAAGAAGCTCAAAATCCAGGAGGGAACATAATATGTAGAAATTTAACTCTACAGCAATGGAAGCAGGTGCTTTGGAAATTCTGATGAGGGATATATGAGTTAAGCTATTTCTTATCTTCCACAGACTTAGATTTTTCTGTTTTGGACAATTGGCATTCTTCCTAGGACTCCCTAAACTCAAATCAAAGATCTAAGTATTTTTGCAGTAGAATATAGAGATGTCATAGGACATACCTATCAGATGTGGCATTCCTTTTTCTGATAAAGGGAATGGAACAAAAATATCTTCATGATCTCAAGCTCTCAAGAGGGGAATTAGTCACTCAAAGATCAAAATTCCAGAAATCCAGAGGAGAAAGATCAAATCTTCACTCCATTTCTGCAAAAGGAAGTGACATCCTGCTTCTTTTACAAAAAAAAAAGAATTTCAATGTACAAAAATGAACCAAAAAATCCTTCTCTCCTACAAAAAGAAAAAAAAAGAAAAAACAAACCTTTGAAACAAAAATTCCTTGTCATGTAAGGTAAATTACTGCATTGGATCTATTAAGAAAATATATCTTGGGGTGGCTAGGTGGTGCACTGGATAGAGCACTGGCCCTGGAGTCAGGAGTGCCTGAGTTCAAATTTGACCTCAGACACTTAATCATTACCTAGCTATGTGGCCTTGGGCAAGCCACTTAACTCCATTGTCATACAAAAAAAAAAAAAACCTAAAAAAAAAAAGAAAATATAGCTCATTCTGTTTCCATAGCTCAGTGTCCATCATCATTCTGGGTAACTATGATTGGTCATTTTATTGATCTAAGTTCTTATGTCTTACAAAGAAAGCAGTCTCTAGTGCTGTCCATGTAAATAGATTTAGCCTGATTTCTGATTGTTAGCCTCTCACTCTGTCTAGCCCTATGGGATCTAAAGGGGAAAAAAAAAGTAGAGTAAAAGATTGGCACCATCCAATGGGGTTTAGGAATGTAGGGCCAGTGGCAATTAGTCAACAAGTCTTAAATATTAATTCTCTTAAGAGATGAGAGTACAAAAAAAAAAGACCAAAGAAAAAAACAAAACAGTAAATTGAATTTTAAGGCCCAGGTATAAGCTTGCAATTAAATTCAATTCAATAGACATGTAATGTTATTATTGTTTAGTTTGAGATTGCCTAATAAATATTCAAATTATATTCCTGGTAAAAATTCTCATTTCTTTTTGTTGTAAGAAATGCAATATTATCTCCCCCAATTTTAATTACAAACTCTGGAAGACAAATGATTAGAAAAGCCAGGAAACTTGTCCTGCCCTCATTATACTTTAAGTACAGGAGGAGATGGAAATTCATTCTCATTCAGACCAGATAGTATTGTGTATGGAACATAGTCTTTGAGGAGCAATTGTGCTACCTCATTGACAGATCTGGAAGGAGGTTTAATGATTTTCCTTATCCTTTTTTTTCTTTGGATCGATTCTCTCTCTCTCTCTCTCTCTCTCTCTCTCTCTCTCTCTCTCTCTCTCTAGTCATTACTAAAATGTCATTACTAAAATGACCTTCACCTATAGATTACATAAAAAGGTTAAAGTGACTTATCTAGGGACATATAGGTTGTGAGTTTCTAAATAAGCTTCTAAGTGAGTTTCAGCAAGATTAATCTTTCTGATTCCAAGCCTGATATTTCATCTCCTGTGCCATTTAACTGACCTAGACATTTAGTAAACACCTGCAATATGCCAGAAACTATGTTAAACTCTGGAGGTACACATAAGGAAAAAAGAAAAACAGTTTCTGCCTTCAAGGAGCTTGTGATTTACTAGGGGATAGACAGCAAGGAAACAAGGAAACTGGAAAAGGGGATGGGGGAATGCTGGAGAGTACTTGATACAGGGACATCTTGTTCAGTGTTCAAACCAAGAAAAGCAGCAGATGGACCATGGAGAGCTCAACTCTTACTCCAGCCATTATTTCTGTCATTGAAGTAGGGGAAATATTGGATAGAGAAATGTGTTTTATAGTTATCAATTATACTCCCATTCCTTAATTATTGAAATAAGGTCAATGAATTTCCCCTCCCAGAAATTCTAGCAACAAAGTAAGGATTATTGCCCTAGACTGAAAGGATTAAGTCTTTGAGCTCATCTACCTATACTTAATCCCTTCCATTTTTAGCTCTCAGAGTCCCCACCTGTATCTTTCTAGATCTCTGTATAGTCTTCCTGAAAAAAAATATGCTCACTTCCTCAGTTGGGTTGCTCACCTTCCTTTGGAAGGCAGTCCACTTCGGGGGGGGGGGGGGGGAATACAAGATCTCTCAAACTCTCTTGCCCCTATACCTTACCTTATTGCTCAACCTCTCATGGAGGTTTAGGTCTAGATTATTCTTTCCTTTAGCTATCTTCTTTTCAGTGGTTTCCTGCCCATTATTCTATCTTTCCCTTTATTGCAAAGCAATATTTAAACTTTTGTTGTCCCTAAAATTCCTTCTGGGTCAGAGTTGGTCTTTTTTTATGAATTCTTTAATGTTTCTATCTGAACCTTTAGCTGACCACATTTTCTCCAGTATCACCATGGTGCTGGTGTTACTAGAGCAAGATATGATGGATCACTCAGAGGACCCCTGCTTAGACTACCTGTGGTTTGCTTGGACAGAAAAGTCTGGGCTGCAACTCTCTTTCATAGCAGGTGCTCTGAGGGCTATGTTTGTCATGACATTTCATAAAATTCTTCTGGTTTGTGTTATAAACTTATTTTCTTTCAGACTGGTGATTTAAATCTTTCCATCTGCCCCCCAACTATTTTTGTAAAATATTTCTTTTTTCGGTTTTTGTGAACTCTTAATTTCAGTCAAACTGATTGACTAGCTGGTCTCTGAACTATGCATGTGATTTTTTTTTTATCCTTCTCAGCCTTTGAGCAGGTTTTCCTTCAGCCTTATAATCCCTAGCTTTATTTAGGTCCCACTCAGGTACCTAGTCCCATCCTCCAAGTACTGATCCTCTAAGACTTCCTTTTCTCATTAGTTAAAATGACTTTGGGCTGCAGAGAATACAGGACTAGGCTCTTAGTCCAGAGGTTCTGAGTTTAAATCCCACCTCAGATACTTAGTGTAACTCTGGACAAGCCATTTGCATTAGATGTGTATGGGTTTCCTCATCTGTAAACAGGAAACATAAGTTTGCTTTAAATCCAGGGTTATTATGAGATTCAAATGGGGTATTTTATATTGAATCAATTGTAATCTTTAAAGCACTGTATTAGTGAAACTATTTCCATTACTACTTATCTTTGTAAAAAAGAAAAAAAATTATGTGATAATTTTATTATATTTTTAAAAGACATAGCAAGTTGTACATAATAAATTTGCAGCTTTAATATGTAATCTTTTAATATATATATGTAATGGAAATTATTATTTTATTGCTTAAAGTAAAAATTAAATAATTTTAAAAAGAAAAAATAATAATGCATTTCAAAAACAACAAAAGCAACGATACACTAAGTTCTTGAAGGTAGGCAGGGATCATTCTATTTTTTTCTTTGACTCTATCCACAGTTAATTATAACTTTCTGCATTTAGTAAGATCTTAATTTTTGTTGAAATTAATTTAATTCCTTGCTGAATAAATAGTTCATTCAAGTTAAACCATTTTTATATTTTCCCCCAAGATAAAGAAATTCCAGAAATCAACACTGATACTTAACATTTGCTTAGTAATTAAAAAAAAAATCTTTTTGCACTTTGAAGTTAATCAGTCTTCATAAGTGCCTGGTGAGGTAGGAATGGCAGATGTTACTGCCAGATGAGGGAATTGAGGCATACACTATCCAGACAGTAATTTAGTAATGAAATCCCTGGCTCAGAGTCAATTTTGAGGTGGTGGGAGGTGGAGAAAAGGAAGAACATCTTTGATTCTAATAGCAACAATAATAGCAATTCAGATTTACATACTTCTTTATGGTTACAAAGTGGGTTATTTGTGTGTTTAAGTCCCTAAGAAGTAGATATTATCGTTCCCATTTTACAGATGAAAAAAATCAGAACCTTCAAAGATTATGATTTCTCTTCTTTGCTAAAGCTGAGAGGTCTAGAGCTGACTTCAGGAAAATATGATGAGATGCAATGTGTCTTTCTATTAACTCCCACTGTTGCTGTTTTTTTAACTTAATTAAACTTTAGTTGATTAATTAAAGTTTAAATTTTGTCATCCCCTTAGCACCCGTCATGATTTCTCCAGGCTATCTAAGGAAGACTAACAGCATACGCTTTCCCATAAGAAGCAAAAAAAGCCTTTGTTTTTTCCTATTCAATCTTCATCTTGATTAGTCATTAGAAGGACAACTAAAAGTTATTAGTAACAAAAATTAATAATACATTCATAATCACAGAGTTGTTCTGTCTGAAGTCCCTTGGGTGTCTAACTAAGACTAAGTGAAGATATAACTTAAAAAGTTTGCAGAGATTCAATAAATTTCTTAACTGGCACTATACCCAAAATATCTTCTGTTATTGTATTTCCAACTCTGGAAGGAGCAAATAAATAAAACCATCCTATAATAATAAATAGGAAGCTAAAAAGTCTTTAGCCTCCTTTGGAAGGAAGTCCCTCAGTTTACCCTGACACTTAGAACTCTGGAGAATCCTAGAATAGGAGCTGGTAGCCACTTGAGAGAGGAAGGAAAACAATAGTTTTCACAGTATCCCTTAGTAATCAGACCCATTTAACAAGTATTATCTGACAAGCATTTATTAAATTCTTTGCTAGATATTGGGTTAAATGTTGGGGGGATACAAAGAAAGGCCAACCCCTGCCTTCAAGAAGCTTACATTCTAATGGATGAGATACTATGTAAGTAACTGTGTATATACAAGATGCATACAGAGTAGATGGAAGGTCATCTGAAAAGAGAAGGCACTAGCAACTAATGGGGTAGTGGGAAAAGGTCTTTGGAAGTGACCCTTGAACTGAGTCTTGAAGAAAGCCCAGAAAACCAAAAGTAGAAGGAAGAGGAGTAGAGTATATTAGGCTGAAGGAGCATGGGATACAAAGGCAGAGAATGGGATTTAGGGGATGGAGAGGAAGAGATGGTTGGCATTTTTGGACTTCCAGGTAGACCAGTCTAACTGAATATATGCTAGGTGCTGTGAAGAATTGGGAATAAGATGCCATCTTCTCAGAAGGGCAGAACCTATTCTGTGAATCAGAGTCAGATGCTATACTTTGAAATTTCCTCGACAGTCAGTAGCACTGTCACTTTAGGAATGGGTACCCAGTTTAAATAATCCAAGAAATGAGTTTAACACTGACAGCCCTGAAAGGCAGCATGGATTCTAGAAAAATGGAGCTTGAGGCCCAAAATTCAATTCCTAGTTTTAATACTAGATGATACTGGCCAAGTCCTTATATCATTTTGGGTATCAGTTTTCCCATTTATAAAATAACTATAAAGAGACTTTAAAGTTGACTACCTCTCAGGATTGTATTGTAGAAGGTTCTTTGTCAGCTGAAAAACAGTATGAAATAATAGCTGTTCTTATGATTACTTCCTATTAAAAATTTGACCTGACAGTGTATTTAATGAACAATTATGTTAATTGATAAAAGAGATAGAAAGAGAAAGTTTGGAGCAGGAAGAGGTAAAAGGAATTGTTAATTTAAAAATCATACCTCATGATTAACGTTGAACTGATTGCTTGGTTCATTATTAAAAGTAATGAAATATTCCCTATACTGCTCAGTTTGCTTAACTACACTCAGTGAACTCAGGGATGGGTTGGGCAAGAGTAGGGGAAATGGACAGTGATCCAGTAAAATGGAAAAAAGCACTGACTTTAAAGTCAGTGGATTTGAGTTCAAATATAGACTCTAGTCCTTGTAGTCTATGTGTTCTTGGGAAAACATTTAACCCCATTGGGCCTCATTTTCCTCATCTTTAATTTATTTAGTATTTTATTTTTCCCTAGTTATATGTACAAATGATTTTTGGCATTTGTTTTTTTAAAACACTGAGTTCCAAATTCTCTTCCTTCCTTCCCTCTCCCACCATTGAGAAAATAATAACTTTCCTCATATTTAAAATGAAAAGGTTATAGTAAATAAACTTCAAGGTCCCTTGCAGTTCTTGACTTCTGATCCTATGTATATTTGAGCTAGTGAAATCTGTAAGAAATTTTCATTTCTAAGTCTCAATTTACTCATTTATAAAAGGAGATATTTGAAATAGAAGATTTCTAAGAGTCCCCCAAATGTTGATTTCCTTATGATCTGGTTACCCTAGAAGAGAAAAAAAAAACAGCAAAGATGAGTGGGAATGTAATATAGCAGAAAGACTCAAAAGCAAGCAAATTAAGTCTTCCAAAACTGCCTCAGCTCTATCACCACATTATAGTAAGGAGAGTATTAAGAAGACCAGAAGTGACATTCTTCCTAAAACACTTAGGTCCCTGGGCAAGAGGCTTGACCTGTGAAAACTTAAGTTCCCTTTATTCATTTATCAAGCAACCACAATGGGTAAGGCATTTGTTAAGTACAAGGGACCTGAAGGTAAAAAAGAAATAGCATATGCCCTCAAGAAGCTTATATTCTAATGGAGGGAAACAAAAGATATAAAGTAAGTATAAAAATATTTTAAAGATAAATAAGAAAATAATTTACTGGAGAAGATCACAAGCAGCTAGCTTTTGGAAGTGAGGTCAAGACCTAGTGTATGTAGTAGCATTTGTTCTAAGCCTTGAAGTGAGTCAGGGATTCTAAAAGGTGGGGATGAGGAAAGGAGTGACTCTGTCTCTCCTGAGATTTCATAAGAGACAGCTTGCTTAGAGACATGGGGTTGGAAAATGAAATTTCATGTAAAGAGAATAGCAAGTAGGCCATTTTTCTTTGCTGGAATCTAATGTGTGTAGATAGAAACCAGATTATAGAAAGTTTTAATTCCCAAACCAGAGAAGTTTGTCCTTTATCCTAGAAATTACAGGAAATGATTGAAATTTCTTGAGGGAGGGAATACATGGTTAACACTTTGATTCGGTAAAATCAGTTTGTTAGTGAAATAGAAACTGAGGGGAAAAAAGAGAGGGGAAAAAATTGGAGGAAAGGAAATCTATTAGAGAACTATTGAAATTATTAAGGGGGAATATGATGGGAATTCTGATGGTGATACTTTTTGTGAATAGAGAGAGAAGAGGATGAGATGTTATCAAGATAGAATAAACAAGACATCAACTGATTAGATATGAGGGTTAGAGAGAGTGAATAATCAAATAGTCTTCCAAGTTGTGAACTAGGGTAACTAGGAAGATATTAGTTCTCTTGACAGAAATAGGGCAGTTAGAAAGGTTAGTTTGGATTCTAGGAGCTATGGAAAGATAGAGGTCTGTTTTGGTCATTTTGAGATGACCAATGGACATCCATGTAGAATGATTTAGCAGACAATTAGTAATATCCTACTTTATGAATGAAATGTGAACTTTGAGAAAGAGATAAGGGATGAATGTGTGTGTAGATATGGAAAATTTACATGGAGATGACATATCCATAGGAAATGAAGAAATCAATCAATGATCTGTTTGGACTAACTACAAAAAGATGATAATTGGGTTCATGTGAAGTGAAGAAATCATAGTGTAGAGAAAGAAAATAATCTGGCTTGAACAGAGCTAATGAAAAGATGTCATGATTCATCAAGGGAGATCTATAAAGAGATGCTAGACACAACAAAGGAGAAACAGGAGAGAACATTACCTAGAAAACCCAGGAAGGAAAGAATATTCTTGTTTTGTTTTTTGTTTTTTTTTTGCAAGGCAAATGGGGTTAAGTGACTTGCCCAAGGCCACACAGCTAGGTACTTATTAAGTGTCTGAGACTGGATTTGAACCCAGGTACTACTGACTCCAGGGCCGGTGCTTTATCCTCTGCGCCACCTAGCCACCCGAAAGAATATTCTTAACAGGAGAATCAACAGTGACAGAAGCTAAAGAAAGTTTAGGAATTATGAGATCTGAGAAAAGACCATTAGCAATTGGTAACCTTGAAGAGAGAAGATTCTCTAAAATGATAGGTTTGAAAGACAGATTGCAAGCAACTAAAAAGTGAGTGGGATATGGATAAGTGGAAACCATCAGTCTAGATAGATATTTTTCCCCATTTTTTGGTTATCATTTTTGAATACTGACCTCAATAAACAGCAAACAAAATTAGCATTCTCATATACATTGCAAAACAGAAGCTGTGAATCTATTATGTAGAGCTTACCTTTCTTCTTAAATACATAATGAATTCAGTATGCATTTCTCATAGCTGTCCTAGATAGATTCTCCTAGATTTTTTTTTTTTTGAAAAGGATGAACAGACTAGACTAACTGCTTGAGGGGATGGCATGAATAAGTGAAACTTCTTAAGTATGGAAGCTATCTGGACATTTTTTAGATAGCTAAGTGGGAACCATAATAAAGAAAATGAAGACCAGAGAGTGGGAATGACAAGAAGTACAAACTCCCTGAGAACTTAAGAGTAAATATGATTGAGCGGCGGCTAGGTGGCACAGTGGTTAAAGCACGGGCCCTGGAGTCAGGAGTACCTGGGTACAAATTCGGTCTCAAGACACTTAACCCCATTTGCCTTGCAAAAAAACCTAAAAAAAAATGGTAAATATGATTAAAGGCACAGATAGAGAAGTATCCTGTTTTTCTTTTGTTGCTGTTGCTGTTGTTGTTTTGTTTAATTATTACAGTAAAAGTTTTTGCTGTTCTTTTTCTAAAACCCATTTTGGTGAAATTCCATTTCTGTAGGAAATGAACATGGTGAACTAGAAGAATACTGCCCTGGGAGTTAGATGATATGATTTAGAGTCCCAGTTCTAAATTCATTTACCTGAGTGACCTTGGAAAAATCATTTTTTTCCCCTCTCTTTCTGGACCCTCAATTTTCTCATACCTAAATTGAGGAAGATAAGTTAGATTAGAGGTTCAGACATCCTGCCTGAGGGATTGTATATGGCTTGTAACAGTCCCAAGGTTGAACAGGCATGATTAAAATGTAATTTAACAAAACAAATAAAAACACAATAAAAAAATAGATAATATATTTTAAAACCAAGTCAATGTAAAACTTCATATATTCTATTTTGCTCTAACTCATATGATTGTAGTCTTATGGTAAGAATTCTGAAGTTAGAAGACTTCAATTCAAGTCCTTACAATCACCTGTCTAAACATGGACAAATAATTGAATGCCTCTGATCTTTCTTGCCTTTATCTATCTTACAGATGTAAAGTTCTATGCTCTTTTATTAAAACCATAGCTTAAAGGGTTCCATTTTTAACTGTCTACACATCAAATTTTTAATCTCATTTTAATTTTAATTTTATAAAATATATTAAATGCTTACATATTTTTAATTTTACTTAAAAATAATAGCCACAATAATTAAAACTATTAGTCACAATGATTATTGTTATCGATGATCAGAGCAGACCCAGGTTCTCTGATATGACATCAGGGAATCTTTTTTCAACTTGGACCCAATTATGATCTATGGTATAGTAGATGCCATTGTATCATATACACTCAAGGCTTTCTTTCCTTCAAAAAATATTTATTGATTCCTTGTGTGGTTCAGTGAATGGAGACCTGACTCTAGATTCTGAGGACCTGGATTCAAATCTTCTCTTTGGTGTTTACTACTTTTGTGACTTTGGGTAAGTTTTTTAGTCTAACTGAGCCTGAATTTTCTCATCATTGAAATGAGATAGTTGGACTAGATTAGTGGTCTCAAACTAAAATAGAAAGTAGGAACACTAAATTATACATAAATTTCTCTTCAGGTTGCATATTGTCTTTAAAATGGTGTATATTAACATTATAGCCATGTTCTGCTGTATTTTTCTAAACTTTGTTAAATATTTCCTAAGTGTGTTTTAATCTGATTTGGGCACACCTGAGATTTCAGGCCTTGTTTTCTACACCTCTGTTGTTGTTGATATTTGACCTTCATTCTCAAAAAAGACCATGGCATTAGGGAGATGATGGTATGTGAATTGAGTTTGAGTAAGGGGATGCTGTGCCCGTCACTTAGCCCGACTTTTCCCTCCAGAGTCATATGGGTCCAGTGGCCAGATATGAATCAGGATGACCGGAGATGTCTGTGGATATGAGGTAATCAGGGTTTAAGAGACTCGGTCAGTCACATATAGTAATTGTCACTTATCAGAGGTTGGATTCAAATTCCTCTTCTCCTGATTCCAAGGTCAACTCCCTGTCCACTGCATCCTTTGCTTGCAAAGGGCCCTTCTGTTTCTAGAGCTCTGGTTTAGTGTGGTAGTAGATTCACTCAGAATTCTTGGTATAGAGCTGCTCACCAGTCTTTAGCATCAAAGGCAGGAATTACAGCATCATCTCTGAGGTGCTATTTAAGGAGATATTGGACAGATTCACTCTGTACCAAAATATCAAAGAATTACTGAATCATTATGTCAGAAAGAAACTCAAGGATCATCTGGTACAGTCTCCTGCTAGACAGATGAATCCGTTCTGCATCAGCACTGTAACTGACCCTATCCTGTGATATTCTCCTTTTTTGACTCTGTTTTGAACATTTTTTAAAAGAAGCCTCTGAAAAAATAGATACTTCCAGGAGGAGTCACAGCTTAAGCCTGTATTCACAAAGCTCTTTCTGAGCCTCAGTTTGTCTCAGTAATACTAAGAACAAGTTGGCCTTATTTGATCCCTAAACTTCCTTCTGCCTCTTTTCTTCCCCCATCAAGACCAATGACTTGGCTCACTAATGCCCCTCACTGGTTTTTTTCGTTGTTACAGTCTCTTTTCTCAGTTGCATTTTCTATCAGTTTAGTTTTCAGGCAGAATAAGCTATGTTTTCTTTTTTCTTTCCTTTGTTCTCTTCCTTGGGAAGAGCACATGACTTGTATTTATTTTTAATCCATCTCTGTGGTCTTCCAATTTTTAATCTTTCTTCATATCACTGCTGCCATAATATCCTTCCTTGTGCACAATGGCAATCATGAGGCATGTGCTCCAAAATCTGCAGTGGCCTCAAATTTGCTTCCCTGGCCAAATTTGGATTCTTTAACTACTTAGAATGCTGAGAGCCACCCTGCCTTCCCTTCCCCCTTTTTTTGATTCGGTCAATGAGGGAATTCATTTTCTTTGATTTTAAGTATTGAAGATGACATTTTATTTTACTTCTTTTTCCATTTAGAGTGAAAAGAGAAAATAAATGTTTTTCAAAAAATCTCATAGAAGGGAAGGGGAAGGTAACAAGCATTTATGAATCACTTGTACCAGACACTGTGCGAAGCTCTTTAAAATATGCTCTTTTATTTTGTTTAAGATTTTTATTATATTATTTTTATTTTTCCCCAGTTTTTCAACAATTTATTTTCCCCAATTACATATTATGAAAATTTTTGCATTCATTTTTGCAAGATTTTCAATTCCAAGTTTGTACTACTCTTTTCAGGTTTTTTTGTTCATCATTTCTTATGGCACAATAGTATTCCATTGCATTCATATACCAGAGCTTGGGCATACCCTCAATTTCCAATATTTTGTCACCATGAAAAGGACTGTCATAAATAATTTTTCACATGTATATATATATGTATACATATATATATATATATATATATATATATATATTTCCCCTTTTTATGATCTCTTTGGAATGCAAACCTAGTAGTGGTATTGCTAGATCAAAGGATATGAACAATTTGGTTGCCCTTTTAGCATAGTTCCAAATTTCTCTCCAGAATGCTAAGATCAGTTCACAACTTTGCCAACAGTGCATTAGTGTCACAATTTTCTCACATGCTTGACAATATATAACATTTTTTGTCATATTAGCTAATCTGATAGTGTGAGGTGGTAGCAGAGTTGTTTTAATTTGTGTTTCTTTAATCAAATGTGATTTAAAGTACTTCTTCATATTCTTTTGGATAGTATTGATTTCTCCATCTGAAAATTGTTTATATCCTTTGATCATTTATCAATTGGAAGATGGTTTATATTTTCATAAATTTGACTCTATTTTCTTTTTTATTCTTTATTTCTCCAAGTTTTTCCACTTTTAAACTTATACTATGTATATTTTTAAGCTACAAAATTTCCTTTCACCCTTCCTTCCCACCCCTCTTCCACAATGGTGAACAGTTAGATTAATATTATATATACATTTGTGTTAAACATGTTTACAGATTAGTCATTTTCAGTATGAGGAATTAGGATTAAAGGATAGAAATACATAAGAGATATGTTTTAAAAAGTGAATGTAGTGTTCATCAGATTCTGAAGGATTTTTTTTTTGTTGTTTTAATTTTCTTCCTCTAGATGGGGATAGCATAGCCCATAGCAAGTTTAATAGGTCTCTGAATTGCGCAGAGTAGTTACATCCATTAGCGTTGATCTTCTCATAGTGTTGTTGTTTCTGTGCACATTGTTCTCTTGGTTCTGTTCCCTTCACTCAGTATCAGATCCCATAATTCATTCCATGCTTCTCTAGAGTCGGACCATTTTTGGTTTCTTATAGAACAATGGGATTCCATAATATTCATTTGTTCAGCATTCCATTTCTTTGCCACTATAAACAGAACTGCTACGAATATTTTGGAACATGGGGAACTTTTCCCATTTTGTATGATTTCTTTTTGATATAGACATAGAATGGGAATTACTGGGTCAAAGAGTATCAACAGTTTTTTTTTGTTGTTTTTTTAGTTTTTGCAAGGCAATGGGGTTTAAGTGACTTGCCAAAGGTCACACAGCTAGGTAATTGTTAAGTGTCTGAGGTTGGATTTGAACTCAGGTCCTCCTGACTCCAGGGCCAGTGCTCTATCTACTGTGCCACCTAGCTGCTCCAGAAAGGTTGGATTCATTCACAACCTCCACCAGCAATGCATCAATGTCCCAATCCTCCTACAACCTCTCCAACATTGATCATTTTCCCTTTTTATCATCTTTGTCAATCTGATAGGTGTGGGGTGATAACTCAGAGTTGTTTTAATTTGCATTTCTCTAATCAATAATGATTTGGAGAATTTTTTCATATGATTACATATAACTTTAATTTCTTCATTTGAAAGCTGTCTATTCATACCCTTTGACCATTTAACTCTTGGAGAGACTCTATTCTCTGTATATTTGAGAAATGAGGTCTTTATCAGAGATACTTACGAAAAAGATGTTTCCCAATTTTCCTCCTAATCTTGGTTGCATTGTTTTAATTTAATATAATCAAAATACTCTAATTTTTATTTTGTAATGCTCTTTTTCTCTTGTTTGGTCATGAATTCTTCCCCTTCCAATAGATCTTAAAGGTTGACTATTCTTTGCTCTTCTAATTTGCTTGTGGTTTCATCTGTTAGGCCTAAATCACACACCCATTTAGACCTTATCTTGGTACCTGACATGAGATTTTGATTTTTGCCTAGTTTGTGTCTGATTCTTTTCTAATTTCCCCAGTACTTTTTGTTAAACAATAAATTCTTATCCCCCAAACTTGGAGTCTTAGGTTTATCAAATAGTAGGTTACTATGATTATTTACTACTGTGTCTTATGTGCTTGATCTCTTCTAGTGATGCATCCTTCTGTTTCCTTTTTCTTTATTTTTTTATTTTCCCTCAGTTACATGCAAAAACAAATTTCGCCATTCACTTCCAAACTTTGAATTCTATATTCTTTCCCTTCCTCCCATCACACTTCCCCTCAATGAGAAAACAAGTTACTTGAAATAGGTGAAAAATGTGTTATCATGAAAAACATTAACACAATAGTCAAGTTGTAAAAGTAAGCATGACACCCTCCCAAATAAAGAGAAGCATCAAGAAAAATAAAGTAAAAAAAGTCTCAATTTGTATTCAGAAATGATAAACTCTGTCTTTGAAATGGACAGCATTATTTATCATAAATCCTTCAGAGTTCTTCTGTGTTCCAGTATTATAAAGTAGGTCATTCACAGTTGATCATCCTACTATATTACTCCACAATCATTGAAATATTTCTTTCTGATTGCTTGCAATATATTCTCCTTGATTTAGGAGCTCTCAATTTGACTACAATATTCTTGGCAGTTTTCATTTTAGGGTATCTGTCTAGGGGTGATGAGTGGATTCTTTCAATTTCTATTTTGCCCTCTGCTTCTGGAATATGATAAGTTTTTTTAAAAATGATATCTAGACTCTTTTTTTTTTTGATTATGGCTTTCAGGCAGTTCAATAATTTTTAAATCATCTCACTTGGATCTATTTTTCCAGGTCTGTTGCTTTTCCATTGAGATATTTTACATTTTCTTCTTGTTTTTCATTCTTTTGTTTTTGTTTCTTGATTTCTCACAATGTCATCAGGTTTCCTTTGCTCTTTTTTTTAAGGAATTATTTTCTTCAGTGAGCTTTGGTATCCCTTTTTCCATTTGACTAATTCTTCTTTTACAGACATTCTTCTTGTTGACTTTTTTGAACTTCTTTTTTTCCATTTAGCCTCCTCTGGTTTATAAGATATTGTTTTCTTCAGTATTTTTTTTTTTTTGGTTATCTCCTTCAACAAGTCGCTGACTCAGTTTTCATGATTTTCCCACATCATTCTAATTTCTCTTCCGAATTTTTCCTCTACATCCCTTACTTGATTTTAAAAATACTTTTTGAGCTCTTTCATGACCTGAGACCAATTCATATTTTTCTTGGCAGCTTTGTATGCAGAAGCTAAGACTTTGTTATCTTCTTCTGAGTCTGTATTTTGATCTTTGATAGACCATTTCCCCAGTCTGTGACTTAATTTTAACTCTTGGTTAGTGTAGGGCACTGCTTCCAGGGTGGAGGACACATTGTCTCTAGCTTTTGATGGTTTTTTGCAACTCTTTTCAGAGATACCTTGCAGGAGCAAGTTTTCAATTCCTCCAAGGTCTTATGAGAGGTTATAATTACTCTCTAGTCCTGTGCTCTGGTATGTGGCTAACCACAAGGCTCCTCAGCCCTGGAACTATGAGGAAAGTTCCTTCTCTGCCATAGTAGTAAGTTCTATTTTGCTTCTGTTGTGTTCCTCTTCTTGGGATTGGGGCCCCACACTTTGCTTAGATCAGAGTATTGGCAGAGCAACAGAGTTCTCTCAGTGACAGCAAAAAGACCCTTGCGATCTTCCCCCTGATTCCATTACTATCCATGGAATGAGATCTCAGATAGTAGCTGGGGTTCTGGAGACCTGATCCTGGTCTGGTCTGCTGGGGTCTGGTCTGTCTTGCTGAAGCTTTCACTGAACTGTGCTCCAATGTCACCCTGGTGAAGCAGAGCTTTCCTGCTGATCTTCCAAATTATCCCTGTCAGTTCCTGGACTGAGAGGTCTGGAAACTGCCACCACTGCCACTGACCTGGGCACCCAGCAGTCTATCCCTAGATGACTCTTACTGCTTAGATCCATCAAAGTCTGTGCTGCATTGAGCTCCTCTCTCACCCTAATGCAGCAAATCTTTCCTGTGGATCTTCCAAGTTGTCTTGGAATATAAAATATATTTCACTCAGTCTTTTTGTGGATTCTGCCTCTCTAGAATTTGTTTAGTCATTATTTAAAGGTATTTGGAGTGGTTTGGGGGAGAGCTTTGGCAAGTTCCTGCCTTTACTTTTGCATCTTGGCTCCATCCACTCCTCTATTTCTTGGCCAGTCCCAGATAGTTTTTGGTGATTACTGTTTTATAATATAGTTCAAAATCTAGTATTGCTAAGGCAACTTCCTTTCTATTTTTTATTAATTCCCTTGATATTCTTAACCTTTTGTTCTTCCAGATGACTTTTATTGTTATTTTTTCTTGCTCTATCAAATAATTTTGGTAGTTTCAAATAAAGCTTTTTAAGGAGGGAAGAAAAAATAATTGCTAGAAGAAAAAAATTTAAAAGAAAACTACTTGTTATCCAATGAATTTACTGATAAGATATTATTTTTACAAATTATTAAATAGCAACAAAGAAGTACTCTCAACAAAATTATCAGATGCCCTCCTTCCCTTTCTTTTCTTGTTGAATCTTGGGTCAGTTAAATCTTCTCTTTGAAATCTTCCTTTTTACTTGTGGGTGGTAGGGGATGGGTACCCTTGGTTCTCCTCTCAACACATTGCCTCCAAAATCTTATTGTTTTCAGAAGAAAGCGTGTTTTTCAGGTTTCCCCTTTCCCAGTGCAACAATTTACTTCATTTTTTACAGCTGAAAAAGTTCTTCACTAGAGAGCACAAATCTACTCAACTCTAAGGCCCAAGTCTTATAGCTCAGATATAAGTTTATGTTGTATTTGGAAATTTCAGTGAATCTATGAGGTGGTCAGTGAGAATATGCATCAGTGGGAAGATTTAGAACTTGGAGGGGCCTTTGAGACCATTGAGTATAAATTTATTTTCTAAATCAGCATTGTTGATGGGCAGAATTATGATAGTATCTGATCCTCTTAGAATCTTGACTTTCATTCTTCATGAAAACATTCCAGGCAAATACTATCACTCTGGTCCATCACCAGCTTCCAAGAAATCAAAGTTTTGGGGTTCCAGGGAGAATATGACCACAGAGCTGAATAGAACAGTTCAATCACCTTATTGACTATTAGGTCTTTGAGAGTGTTGTTTCAAAGATGTTGCCCCCCCCCCCCCAAAAAAAATCACCTTACTGGTGTTCTGGCTGGCATTGCTGAAACTGCCTTGCTGATATGGGAGGGACCTATATTCTAAAGGCCCAGGACTCCCAGATTATCCATGCCATCCACAGAATTCCTGTTTCCTACTAACTCAGACCATGGAATAGTCAAATGAGAAGGATATCTTTTCACTACATTCCCATCACTATAATCAACATAATGTGCATGTCATGCCAGCATTCATTTGATGTCATAGTCTTCTTTAATTACAAAGGATAGCAGTCAATCACTTGGTCAGTTCTAGATGAAGAAACTGGGGCTCAAGGAGATGAAAAGAGATTAAGTAAGCCCAGAACTATAACTGGTTTTACAGCTAGTAGTGTTACCAATGCTGCTGCTGCTACTACTACTACTACTACTACTACTACTACTACTACTACTACAACTACTACAACTATTACTACTACTTCTACTACTACTATTATAACTACTACTACTACTACTACTACTACTACTACTACTACTATTACTACTGCTACTGCTATTGCTAGTCCTTTGACATTGAAGAGTATCATACTGACCAACCAAGTTATTCGTGGCAAGTTGCCAAACCATCCTTCTCACTTTCCTTGATCAAAATCATTCCACCACTATTGACCTGATTGAAAGGAAACAGGATTATTGGAGATGGTTTAGCTGCTTTGGGAGTCTCTTGGTCTCAAATTAGTTTTGATTCCCCCTGTATCAGGCAAATAACAGCATTTGTTATCCTAACCTGTTTCTTGATGGACTAATCATCAGGAAGGCCTCTCCTCTCAGACCTTCCAACTTTGATTTACTTATCAGTATGACACAGTTGGCATCAATTTTAACCCCAGTACTATGTCAGCTTTCCATTCATAGGATTATACTGTATAACAGCTATGCTGTTAGTACCTTCCTTTGAGTCTGGTCTGTAGAGAGTGCTGGGAGGGGGAGTAGCAGTGACTCATTTAGAGGTAGCCCACACTCAGTCCCACTTTGCACCCCAGTCCAACCAACCTAGCCCTTAGAGTTAATCCTTATCCCAAAATCATGGATCTGGTTTGGCCTACATTGTTCCAACATGTTAGAGGCTGTTCACCTTGGAGATACTGTGTCTTCACAACTTTAAGACCAGTGTTCAATCCAATATGCCATCATGATCTAGAATTAGGGAGCCTTATTTCAAGTCTTATTTCTGCCCCTTAGGGTAAGAGGCTCAGTTTCCTCAACTAGGCTAAACAAGGAAGGATGAACCAGATAGTCTCTATTTTCCAGTCTTATTCTATGGTCTTATGAACTTTTTCTCATACAGATCTCTAACCATCCACACTTTCTCATTCTACTGGATGCTTGACCTTATTTCTTCCCAAATCTAATATTTCCTTTTCACTGGTAATGATCTTGGACTGTTCATCTGTTTTCCTTCCCATATTCTTCATGACTAGCCTATTTCCTTTTCTTCTTAATCATGCCTTTCATGGAGTCTTTCACACACCTTTTATGGGCAAGTGTAATGCTGAAATCCTTTCAAAATTAGTAGTATTTTACAAGATACTTCACTTTTAGCTAAGATAGAGGATGAATAAGAACAATGTTTACTGAGTCATGAGTGATTGGGAGAATAATTTCTTTGAGAGTTGGGTGCTAGAGAAGACTGAAATGAAAAGTTGTAACACCTCATAATTATATAGTACTTTATAGCTTACAAAGAGTTCTTTGGTATAATAACCTTATAAGGTTGAAAGGACAGGTTTTACCCTTCTTTTATGGAGGGGGGCATGGAAGTTCAGAGAGTTTCATTGGCTTGTTTTCAATAATGACTTAAACTGAGCAAGTCAACTCCAAGTCAACATGCATTTTCTGGGCCTCCCAGAAAATTCTATAAAATCCTCTCCTCTGCCCAATCCACTGTCTTCAAGAAGCTACCTTGTCACATTGCCTGATACTTTTTTCTGTAAACATGCAGGGACTTATTTCTTAGGTATCATTGGCATCCATAAATAGAGAATTCAACCAGCTCTCCTCTTTCCTTCAAATCTTCCCTCATTTGTTTCAGCATCTGCCAAAAACATCTGGTAAAAGTAATAAAAATGTTCCCTTTTTTGGACCCCTATAGTTAGCACATTACTATATATTTGTGTTGTATCTAAGAATGTATAGCATAGCATTCAATTTACTGTAGTGTAGCCTTGATGATTTATGGACTTGAAAATGGAAATTACTTGGTTTGCAAAAAAAAGTGATACATTTTTTTAAGATAAAAAATAGCAAAAAAAACTTCTGGAGGTTTTCATAGTACAAGTTGGAATTCAATTTATATGTATATAATGCTTAAATAAATAGACACACATACATACTACTACTACTCTAATACAAACCTATAGCCAGGGTACTAACTCCTGAGTACAATGAACCAGATAAAAGTTCAATTGGGGAGTGTTTAACAAAATAAAACTGCAATACAACATGGATAATGTTAATATATAGTTTTCTAAATCAATATGCACCCAGAGGGATTTATTTCTATTTGAGTTTGACACTGCTACTTTAATATATGATTTGTTTAATGTATGATTATATATGAGAATTAAGGCAACTGGTTGGTGTAATATGGAGGGCTGGACTTGGAATCAAGATTTATTGCCCTAAATGCAAATCTGGTTTCAAACACTTACCAGCTGTGTGATCCTGGGTAAGTTACTTAACCCTGTTTGCCTCAGTTTCTCACTTCTAATATAAGATGGAGGAAAAAAATAGCAAACTACCCTGTCATCTTTGTCAAGAAAACTCCAAAAGGGGATATAAAAAGTTGGACACAACTGAAAAATGACTTAAAATATCAGAATTAGGATTTATCTTGGAATATATGCTTATTTATACACATACACACATATAGCACAATAATACATGCATACTTATAAACATTTTTATATATGGTATTATATCTGCTGCACCAAACTGCCTCACATAATGAATTTAAAGCACTATACAAATTTCATCCTTTGATGTTTTAGGTTAATATTATTGATGTAGCTATTGTCAGACCTAAGACTGTAATTATCTTACTAGTACTTGGTACTATTGTAAAGTACGGAGATGAGTGGCACAGCATTTAAAATGCTGAAAATGATATCAGGAAGACCTGAGTTCAAATTCAGCTTCAGACATTTACTAGTTGGATTAACCTGTGTGTCACTTAACTTTTGTTTACTACAGTTTCCTCAGATGGATATTGCGAGATTTTTCCTCAGGACTGTTGTGAGAATCAAATTATATAATCTTATAAAATTTTGCAAACTTTTAATTGCTTTATAAATTGTTGTTATTAATGTGTAGGACAACATGTTATAATAAAGGGCTAGCCTTGGAATCAAGAAGACATTCACATTGCACTTTTGACCGCCATTGGCAATGTGTGGGCATGGACAAGCTAGCATCTCAGTGCCCTCAGGAATTCTTCTCATATATAAGTTGCAGGTGACTCATTGATCTGCTTTGGCAGGGAGAGTTTTCCACCCTATTGAAATCACATTTCTGTAATCATTTTTTTTTTTGTGAAAGAGGGTGGATAAAATTCCCACATAATTTGAAAGCTTGGATAATTTGCAATGCTAAAGGAAATAACTACAGTAAAGATTTGAAGCTTTGCCAGTAATTCCATGTGAGTTAAAGATCATGGTATATGGGAACCCAAAACTTCTATTATGATCTGTGGTTGTATAAAGAGAAGTAGAATGTCTAGAGAAAGAGCAGTGAAAGTTCTTGTCTAGCCAATTGTCTAGCCAATTCCTGACTAAAGCACATCTTTAGTATGTATCCAAGGAGTCTAAATGACACCATATCATAAAAAGTTAGAGGAAATTAAAATGGTTATGACTGGAAAGAACAAAAGAAGGCTTCAGTGTTGGGAGGATCAACCCATATGGAAGAGATGGGACATGGAGTACATAAGAGTTAGATTCATGTATATGAATGACTTGCTAAAGGTCATATGCTGAGTTAGTGGGATATCTAGGACTGCAGAAGCCCATTCCATACTCTTCCCATTAAATCCAGAGGATATATACATATATATATATATATATATATATACATATTAATCCAAAAATATACAATATCCTACACCTTTGTGAAGTTTCTGTGCTTTTTTCAGCCTAGAGTGAGGGAACTTATTTCACCAATATAGATTTCAACTCTCTTTGAGTAAGTATAACAGTTCTACGATGCTACCTAAGGAACATCCATTAGGTTATGGATTCCTTGAGAGCAGGGATTCAACCTAACCTTTTTTTGTGTGTATGTGTGTGTCTCTGTTGCTTAGCACAGTGAACTAAATAATAGGCACATAATTTATGTTTGTTTATTTGATAAAAAAGTTAAGTGTCTTTTACAACCTAAGATTTAAACCCATATCTTTTTGATTCCCAGGACCAGTTCTCTCTCCTGTGATATCTCATGACCTTTGTATTGTTGAAATAATATATTTGTAACCATGTCATCTGATCATTTAACCACCTTTGTTCATTTTCTGACTAAGTGAGTTAGGAGATACTTCTTATCTGGTCTATTGAGTAATGTTACTATATCTACAAAAACAGAAAATTCAAAGAGAAATAAACACTGACTTCAAGTGAAATGGATATCAACCCTGCTTTTAAAAAGTTCACTTGAAAATATATTGACTGTTCAACTAGTGAGTTCCAGTTGCCTTTACATAAGTTGCTATTGGTTTAACCCAGTTGTTGAAAGGAAAACAAGATATCTTCTGAGGTTTGCATTAGCCTACCCCAGAATTAGCTCTTCATCCTTGGAAAGACAAGAGGTTTTCCTCACTCTAGAGTCCTGTTTTATATTTTAAATTTAATTCAATTCCAATCATTTAACATTGGATTGGATATTCTGAATTACAGTTATTGGTATTATACCTCAGTGAACTGAGGACATTCTATATGAATGCCTAGGAATGGAGAAATCTGAGATGGATTTTAAATTAATGACAGATTAATCTGAAACATTTCTGTTTTCCTCTAGAGATCAACAATTTATCACTCACTCATTAGTATCTCTCTAGGTAGCAGAAAAGATTTCTCTTCTCTTTTCCCCAATGTCTATATTTATTTTTAGCCAACTGCATTTGTCTGAACTCCTGGATCCCAAAGAATTAGGTACCTAAGAAATAGAGATTCACCCTCTGCTCTTTGGGGATTTTATTTTTCCTCTCTTCAAGAGACATTCCCTCCCACCCTCTTTGATTAGTGTCTCACCCACATTTTTCTTACAAAGACAACTATCTTTTTTCAGTTCACTCTAATTTACATGATACAAGTAGAAAAGAGAAAAAAAGTGGAAATAATGACAATGATGCCATTGGTATGGCTGTACAGCAGTGTTCTAGAAGGAACACACTGGATCTGGGGTCAGAACTGACTTTACTTCTAGTCCTGCAATTTATTGTCAGTTTTGGTCAAGTAACTAAGAAACAGCTTCTAGTCCTGTGTTATTTTCTAGGAGTAATGTAAGGATCAAATGATGAGATATAATTGTAAGATCCCTTTCCCTACCTAAACCTTATTCTCTTTCAGTACTTTATTTCTTTCAAGAGCCATGCCATCATTCTCATCTCCCAATTGTTATCATCGAGTCTGAAATCCCTCTCACATACTCAATCAGTTGTGAAATCTCCTTTCTGTCTCTCTGTAGTTCTCTTTAATAGATACTACCACATAGTTCAGGATCCCTCCTAATTCATCTAGACTACCACAGCAGTCTTCAATTTGCTCCCCTTGCCTTAATTCTTTCCTTTCTCTAATCTACCTGCCAAGGCCATTTTTCTAAATATTTTTGAGTAGCAATCCTTATTTTTTTCACCATATGCACATGCATACTTTTTAATTAAAAAATTTCCTTCCACCCTCCCTTCCCACCCTCCTTCCCTTAGCGGCAAACAGTCATGTTAGCATTCTACATACATGTTTTTGATAAGCATGTATACAGATTAGTCATTTTCAGTAGGAGAAATTAGGATTAAGGGAAAGAGATACAGAAGAGATAATTTTTATAAAGTGTTCATCAGATTCTGAAGGGTTCTTTGTTGTCTTATTTTTCTTCCTCTGGATGGGGATAGCATTGTCCATATCTGGTCTAATACGGTTGTTCTAGATCTCTGAACTGCTGAGAGTTGCTGCTTCCATCAAGACTGAACATCTGTAAGTGTTGTTAAAGTGGACATTGTTCTCTTGGTTCTGCTCCTTTTGCTCAGCATCAGATCCTATTACTCATTCCGTGCTTCTCTAGAATCTGACAATTTATAGTTTGGTTTTTTTTTTTTAGGTTTTTGCAAGGCAAATAGGGTTAAGTGGCTTGCCCAAGGCCACACAGCTGGGTAATTACTAAATGTCTGAGGCCGGATTTGAACCCAGGTACTCCTGGCTCCAGAGCCAGTGCTCTATCCACTGCACCACCTAGCTGCCCCCCATTTACAGTTTCTTAAAGAACAATAATATTCTATAGTATTTGTGTACCATAACTTGTTTAGCCACGCCTCAGTTGGTGGACAAACCCCATTTTTCTAAAATTAAAATCTGAAGATATTATAATCTTCTCCTTAGTAAACTCCAGTGGCTTCCTTTTGATTCTAGGTTGAAATATAATGTCCTCATTTAGTTTTTTAAACTCCTTCATAACCTGACTTCAACCAACCTTTCCAACTTTATCATACATTACCCCTCCCCCCAACTCTATGATCCAATGAAATTGGTCTTCTTGCTATTCTTCTTTTTTTCTTTTTTAGGCTTTTTTTTGCAAGGCAAATGGCGTTAAGTGGCTTGCCCAAGGCCACACAGCTAGGTAATTATTATGTATCTGAGACCAGATTTGAACCCAGGTACTCCTGACTCCAAGGCTGGTGCTTTATCCACTATGCCACCTAGCGCCCCTTGCTATTCTTCTTATACCAAACTGTATCTCCTTCCTTCATGGTTTTATATTGGCTGCCCTTCCCATATCTAGATTACATTCCCACCATTCTGACTTCTAAAAATATCTCCTTTTCTTCAAAAATCCATTTTTTTAGCTCTTCTAGGAATTGTTGTGGGGCTTGTGTCCAATTCACTTTTTTTTTCCTTTGAGGTTTTGCTTATAGCTGTTTTGACTTCATTATTTTTTCTGAGTTTCTATCTTCTCACCATAGTAGTTCTTAATGATCACATTTTTTATTGTCTGGTCATTTTCTCACCCTATTTTTTTCTATTCTTATGTTAAAGTTGGACTCTGTTCCTGGTGTCGGGGGCAGAGGAATATTCTGTCAAGCTTTAGGCTTGCTCATACTGCTGTTTTCAAAACCAATTCTGGGTATTTGGGAGTTTTCAATAATTTCAAAATGGTTATCTGCGGAGTAGTATGGTCATCACTTTCCTGGGCTGCACTTGTTCCTCATTCAGAAAGAGCCCCTATTGCCTTGGGACCAAAAATAACAACGTGCCGCAGGGTTCCTAATCCATAATGGCCAAAATTGATACTTCTACTCAGGAATCCTGCTCCCTCTTAACTGAAAATTAAGTCCCCAAAGTAGAGAAAGGTCATGGAATTGTCAAATAGCTTAGTCCTGAGTCGTATGCTGGCAAATGGCAATTGGATTTTCCTTCACTTTCTGACCAGTTGACAAGTCCCTTTACCATTTTTGACTCGATAGCTCCCAAAGCTGTTACCACCACCTACTTCCATATCTAATGTTTCACCCATGTGAACTCTGGGACAACTTCTTCTCCTTGTCAGAGATCTTTTCAAGTCAGCCATGTTGTCTCTGCCCCCTGGAAGTTTGACATATTTTCTTATGTATAGTTTCCTCAGAGAAAATAATGGCTTCTTAAATGCAGGATCTCGTTAATTTTTGTCTTTTGTAACAGTCTACTGCAATGCCCAACACCTTGTATTTACATGATTATTGATTGATCATTGATATATGAAGCACTTTGTAATCTTATAATCTTCTGTTTAGTGAGCTATTATTGTGAGTTTAAAGTATTAAATTAATAAAAGCAATAGAATTTATTCAAGTCTTTGAGGCTTTCCTCTTAAAGGTCACATGAAGTAGATAATACAAGAGCAGCTCAGGTTTACAGACAGGGAAAGTGAGCCTCCAATATATTAGCATCAGGATGTAGACACATATGTTCTCTTCAGAACTCTTTCTACCATACCATCCAGAGGGCAGAACCTTTTTTTAATCATCAAAGATTTTTTTTCCTAATACAGTCAACAAATTGAGAAGAATTCACTTAAGGAGTATATTAGCCTTTGTTATAAATTTGATTCTATTGTCAGTCCTTCACAGGAATAATAAGCTTTCTAACTTTTGATGAACTTTGTAGTGGAAAATATCATTAATTATAAGGCAGGGAAAAGCTCTTTATGGATGTTATTGTACCGTTAGTTTTCAATCGTCAACAAGTCAATCAATCAATTCATCAATATTTATTAAGCAGAATATTCAGAGAAAACTAGCCCCCCCAGTGTGAGGCTTGCAGAGCCCTTTTCCAAGCTGTTCATTTATCTTTGGTATATACTAGTCACCCAAATATTACCTATGACTCCCAGAAGTTATGGCATGCACAGTGACCATACTCTGATAAAACATCTTGGCAGAGGAGCTAACCCAGGCTGAAAGTGATTGACAGGTCTGAAACCTGTTGGTGAGTTAGAGGGATATTTACCCCAAGCATTTGAAAACTTTCCTCAATGGAATGGGTGGATGAGAACTTTTTTACCCATCAGCTATGAAGGTAGTTAAAGATGCTGTGGAGCCCTTAGAGCCTGATGGTAAAAGATGTTATGTTCATCCACTACATCCCAGACCACTGCCAGCCATCTTGACTTTTGTTTTGCCCCTGGACTTCAATGACTCCTGAAGAAAGAGTGGGGTTAATGACTGTGCAACTAATACAAATAATATACAAACTCAAAGACATTAATTAGCTTTTGGGATAAGAACTCACTATTTGATAAAACCTGTTGGAAAAAGTAAAAAAGAATGTGACAAAAATTAGGCACAGACATATCTCATTCCCTGTACAAAAATAAGATCAAAATGGGTACAGGATTTAGACATAAACAATGATGTCATAGACCAATTAGAAGAGCAAGTAATGTTCTACCTGTCATATGTATAGAGGGGGAGAAATTTATAAATGAACATTATAAATTACAAGTAGAGATTTTGACTATATTAAATTTAAAGAAAAGTTTTTGCACTCATAAAACCAATGCAGTCAAGCTTAGCAGGAAATCAGAAATCTGGGAAACAATTTTCATAGCTAGTGTTTCTGATAAAGGATTCTTTTCTAAAATATACAGAGAACTGAATCAATTTTATAAGATTGCAAGTCATTATCCAATTGACAAATGATCAAAGGCTATGAGCAGGCAGTTTTCAGATGAAGACATTAATACTATATAAGTCATATGAAAAATGCTCCAAATTATTTAGAGAAATGAAAATTAAAACAGCTATGAAGTATCACCTCACAACTATCAGATTGGCTAAGATGACAAAAAAGGAAAACAATCAATGTTAGAGAGGTTGTGGGAAGATTGGGATAATAATGCCCTGCTGGTGGAGTTGTGAAGTAATCCAACCATTCTGGAGAGTAATCTAGAATTTTGCAATAAAAATGAACATATCCTTTGACCCAGTAATATCAATATAAGGCTTATATCCCAAAGAAATCATAAAAATAGGAAAAACTAACATTTTCAAAAATATTTATATCATCTCTTTTTGAATTGGCAAATAATTGGAAATTGAAGTAATGTCTATCCAATGGGGAATGGTTGAATATGAATATTATGGTATATTAGTGTTCTATAAGAAATCATGAGTGGATGGACTTTAGAGAAGCATGGAAATAATTACATTAACTGATGCTGACTGGTTCTGCTCACTTCAGTCAGCATCAGTTTATGTAATTTATTTCCATGCTTCTCTAAAGTCCAACCACTAGAACATTGTGCATACAACAACATTGTGAGATGATCAACTGTGATGGATGCAACTCCTCTCAGCATTTCAGAAATCAAGGACATGTCCCTAAGAAACCTGCTATGGACAATGCCATCTGTATACAGAGGAAAACAAATAACCACAAAGTCTAATGTATACTATGCTCACTTAGAAAAACAAACTTCTTTTATGCTTTTTCTTTCTTTCTCATAGTTTTTTCTTCCCTTTTCACAGTATGACTAATATAGAAATATGTTAAACAGGATTGTACAGCTTTTACCAGACTACCTCATTGTAGGGAGGAAGGAAAGGGAGGGTGGTTGAGAAATGTAGAACTCATAAATTTTCAAGTGTATTAATGTTGAAAAACAACTATTACATGTTTTTTGAAAAATTGAAATAAAATTCAGTTAAAAATTTAAATAGCATTAAACTTAAGACATCACCCCTGATCTTCTTCAAAACAAAGAACAAATGACAATTTACTAAGCACTTACAAGCCAGACATTGTGTTAAGCACTGGGGGACACAAAAAGAAGCAAAAACCATTCTCTAATCATAAGGAACTTAGTTTAAATGGGGTGACAACTTGCAAATAAATATATAAAAATAAGTTAAGCATGACATAAATAGGAAATAATTAACAGATTGAAGGCACCAGAATTAATAGGAGATGGGAAAGATTTCCTGTAGAAGGTAGAATTTTAGTTGGGAATTAAAGGAAACCAGAAAGGCAAATCGATGGAGTGGAAAAGTGAGGATATTTTCAAATGCCTATCATATTCTAAGCATAGTTCTGTGATAAGCACACAAAGATCCATAACAGATACTTCATATGTGATTACAATTCATAGAGACTTCAGAAATTGTCTAACCTATTTCCCCTCATTTTATGGATAAGGAAACTGAAACCAAGAGAGGTTAGGTGATTTGATCAAAGTCTCACAGGTAGCAGAAATGTCATTTAAGTCGGATTATTATGACTTTAAACTCTATTCTTCTTGCTTTACACCATATTTGTTGAATGAATGATTATATCACATTCTCCCTAATTGAAAATGGAGAAAAAGATCTATATCATAGTTTATAAAAATGTATCTGGAATAATGTTCATTTATGCTTCTGGTGTAGAGACTTCATCTATATGTACATGCAAAATTGAATCTCAACTTTTCTTAATGGAGCCAATAGCCTATTCATATATAACTGTATGTTATATAAACTTTTAAAACCATTTCCTTATGTATGATGTACAGTTATGTCAAGGAAGATGACAATTATAGTATGGGATGCTGAATAGCTCATTTTGTATCTATTGCCCTGAAACTTCTTTTTTCAATGATTCAAGAACATATTTCATGGAATGACTTTTTCCATTTAAATAATGGAGAGCTTCCAGACTTACTTCATATAACTTAAGAGGAGAGGAAGCACTCTCTATACGTTTGAGTTATTTATTACTCTGGTTATGGCTGTAACAAATAGCAAAACTAGCTATTCTGAAGGATTGGAATAAAGAATGGTATTCTGAGAAATGTATAACCAGTTGACTATGATAGTCCATTCATATAGCAACTGCTACTAGGGAGGTTGAGGCTGGTAGATAAGATGAGTTTGAAAGTTTTGAGCAGTGATAGGGCTAAAGCTGATTGAGTATCTGCATTAAATCTGAGACCAAACCTCTGTAGATAGGTGATACCAACTAATGAAGAATGAACTGGTGAAAAAAATAATGGAACAAATTAAAGCTTCCAATTTGATCCAGCAGTGAGGGTTGATCTGAGTTGCTGCTACACTTCCAGGTTGAGCTGACATAGATTGAACCAATCTAGGAAAGAAGGAAGGAAAGAAAGAAGGAAGGAAGGATGGAGGAAGGAGGAAAGAAAGAAGGGAGGAAGAGAGGAGGAAGGAAGGCAGAAGGGAGGAAGGAAGGGAGGAAGGAAGGAAGAAGGAATGAAGGAAGGAAAGGAGGATGGGAGGCAGAAGGTAGGAAAGGAAGGAAGGAGGGAGGGAGAAAGGAAGGAAATGAAGTTTATTTACTGACTGCTAATAATTCCAAATCCATTGCTTTAAACAGTTTTTTTTTTCATTTTTAAATAACTTGGTCAATCAATTTAATTTCTCTGAGTCTTAGTTTCTGATTATTCAAAGACAGAAACAATATAGTCTCTCATTACAAATTTGTAATAAGTAATAGCTACCAAAATAATCATGAGGTTTCACAAGTCTATATAGCGTTATACAAATATCTTAATAAAATCAAGCCTAATTCATTATAGTCAAATTGATCCACAGCAGAAGCAGAATTTCCACTGTGAATTGAATGGTATTTTTACAAAAAGATTTTTTTAAAATTTACCTAGAAAGTTTCTTTTAATTAGGTACTATTGTTTAAGCTTCATGATTCTGAAATAATTCAATAAGTGATTAGAAAACCTCAGTCAACTATTATGGATCAGAAACCAAAGAAAATAACAAAGAGCTTCAAGGCCAAGGACTTGATTTCAGATCCTGGTTATTCTATTTCCTACCCATGTGATATTGTGAGTATAATAAACTAAAGTGTTCCTTCTGTAGCATAACATTTTCTGACTAGGTCTTTCTTTTAACTCACAGAATCTATTATTCATTCAAAATTAGAAAGTAATTCAGAGGATCAGGGATATCCATTCAGGAATCATTCTCCTTAAAATATTTATTGTTCAGATATTTTTCCTCTGCATTTACATTAAAATTTTCTAAAATATCACTACTTCACCTCTCTAGAAAGAAGTGAACCATTCCTATCTATAACAAAGGAAAAAAACAGGGAAAGTAGTTTTCAACACATTCAAAATCAATACATTCAAAAAGTCCAGTATCATGTATAGCATTCCAAAGTCATAGTTTCTTGCCTTTGCAAAGAAGGTTGAGAATGTCTTCTCATATTTCTTCTTTGGGGACAATTGCTGTTGTAGTTTTACAACATTCATGTTTCATTGTTCTTTTATTTTTCTTCACATTTAAATCATTTTGCTCATGATATATAACTCTCTTGCCTCTTCTTTAATTTCATCATTTAATTTAAATCATTCCATGCATCTTCGTATTCTTCATATTCATTTTTACTTATGAGGCAGGAAAAGTTATGTAATGCATAGTGTTGAAAACAGAGCCAGTAAGGACATGAATTCAAACCCAACCTCAAACACTTATAAGTTCTATAACCATAGATAATATGCTTAATTTCTGTAAAGCTCAATATCCTAAGCTGTAAAAAAAAATGTTTGTCCTTCATTTTCGAAGAAGATGATGACATCATGGAGTTGATACCATGACAAATGTGAGTTTGATTTTTTTCAGTGAAGGGGTATGGTGCAAAGTCACCAGTCTCACTTTTGCCTCTGGAGTCATCTGGGTCCAATGACTAAATATGAATCAAGATGACTGGAGATGACCCTGGATGCAGGGCAATCAGGGTTAAGTGACTTGCCCAAGGTCACACAGCTAGTAAGTGGCAAGTGTCTCAGGCTAGATTTGAACTCCTCAATCCAAGACCTGTGCACTATCCACTACATCACCTAGAAACCCAATAAGTTGTAAAATGGGGAAAATGAGGATCAAAGTAGGTAAGGATCAAAGTAGATGATATTTGTATACTTAAATACTAGCTATTAATTGGGAAATAACATCACATTATATTCATAAACCACAATTACTTTAATATTTCCCCACATGATGAACATAACTTTATTTCCATTTCTTTATTGCCATGAAAGTGCTGCTATATAGAGCCATTCTATTAAAAATAATCTTCACAACATATTTGCTACCAATGGAATCTAATGGCAGGGATATATTAGTCACTTTACTGGCATAATTCTAACTGCTTTCTAGTATAGGATAATTCACCATTTTAGTTTTATTTAAAAATATTTTATGTTTATTCAGCTTTTTTGTTATGGTTGCTAAAACATTTTTCAGTTATGTCTGTCTCTTTGTTACCCATTTGGAATTTTCTTGGCAGAGATACTGGAGTGGTTTGCCATTTCCTTCTCCAGCTCATTTTATAGATCAGGCAACTGAGGCAAACACTGTTAAGTGATTTTTCCAGGATCACACAGTTAATAAGTTTATAAGTCTGAACTTGATCTTAGGTCTTCTTGAATCCAGGCCTGACACCTTATCAGCTGTACCATATATCTGTCTTTTGTTTTTTCATTATCCCAGTTCTGGAATATCCTTTCACTTACTCTATTGAGGGATTGAACTATCCTTTGAAGTAAAGAGTAGGAAAATGAACAAAAAAGCAAATGCTTCAGTAAAACTTAGAAACCATGTCAGAAAAGATATGCAATATTCTTCTTTCCTAGCTCCCAGAATTTGCATAGAGGACAGAAGGATGTACTTTCTCAATCTTCCTTAAAAGTATCTGTTGTCATTATAATTCTATGGAATTCAGTTATGTTTTTCTTGTTACTATTTTTTTCCATTTATAATATAGTTTTGTGACATTATTCTGTGAATACTTTGGTTTTACTTATTTCACTCTGTAGCAGTTGATGTCTTTTCATACTTTTCTAACTTCATCATATTCATCAATTCTAATTGTGTAGCAATATTGCATTTTATTAATGTATGACAATATGTTCAACTATATCCTTATCAAAGTGAACACTTACTTTATTTCTAGTTTCCTGTTCTTTGGAAAAACGCACAAAAACACAAAAGTGTTACTTCAAATATTTTGCTACATACTGGACTCTTCTTTCAATTTATTAATTCATTCAATAAATATTTATTAAGTGCCTACTCTGTCTAAGACACTGTGTTAGGCTCTGGGTGGGGGGCACAAAAAGAGATAAAAGACAATTCCTGTCCTCAAGGAGTTTACAGTCTAACAATGGAGACAACATGAGAAAAATATATACAAATCAAGGATAAATACGAAATAATGAAAAGAAGGGTTAGTGAAGGCTTTCTGTAGAATGTGGGATTTTAGTTCAGATTTAAAGAAAAACAGGAAGATCAGTAGTCAGAGGAAAGGAGTAAGAACATTCCGGATATGGAAAAAAAAGTGGAAGAAAGCATCCAGAGCCCAGGTGGAGTGTCTTACCCCTGAAACAACCAGAAGGTCAATATGAGAATCAAGGAATAGAGTCAGTGAGTAAGGTGAACCAAGTCTGGGAAAGGTAGGAGGGATGTAAGATCAGAATGTCTTTGAATGTCAAATAGAGGATTTTTTAATTTGATTCTGGAGGCCAAAAGAAACCATATTTGTGTATATGTCTAGTTGTAGGATCAAGACCCATTCACTTTTTAAACTGTTCCCTCATTTTTAATTTTAAAGAGAGTTGAAATAACTTGCTTCCCTTTTGCCACATCTGGAATGAGTAAGATGCTGTGAACCTTCCCAAAAATGAAGCTATACTTTTTATCCCTATCATCCTTGGAATTAGACAATTTGAGCTTTCTGTTTGTGAACTCCTTTTTTAAATAAATGATTTCTTTAAGTGAGTTGCCTCATTGAATGCATTTGTCAGGATGTACCCCGACAAGCCTCTTCCCTTTCTATTCCTCTTTTTCTTTTCCCCATTTCCATCAGGGCAGTCTTGACAGCATTTTTGACCTTTCACAGTCTCAGATGATCATTTGATTAGCCTATCATGTGATAAGTCATTTCTCTGCTGGAAAACAACATATTTCATTTATGGTGACCTTTCCATTTCTTGTTGTTTATCCTAAACATCAGCCCCCTTTTTCATAGTTAAGATGGATTTCAAAAATCTACAGGTTAGATACCACTTGAATGTGCTTCCTAAAGATGAAGTTTTTATAAGAGACCTTGATCTAGATCATAGAACAAATGACAATTGAAAAACCACATGGTGCAGTGGTAAAAATACTGGGTTTCAAATCAGGGTACCCAGTATTTGAATCCTAGCATCTTTCACTTACTACTTGTGTTCTCTTGGATATTTCTCTTACCATGTCTTTATCTTCTCACTTTTCCTTGTTATAAAATGAAGCCTTGGCCTAAATAGGGATTCTTAAAGTCCATGAGCATTATATATGTGTGTGTGTGTGTGTGTGTGCATATACATATTATGTATATACATTTAAGCAGAATTAGTTTTCTTTATATTCCTATGTATCATTACTTTATATATTATTCTGAGATTTGATATATGGGAATAACCAGATTACCTAAGGAGTTCATGAGATAAAACTATCCCTAATATCTCTTCCAGCTTTTCAAGCTTATCTTGCTATTTCTTATAACCTGTTGTTAGACAATGTAAGATCATAGCATCATGAATCATAAAAGTGGGAAGGACATTGGAAATTAATCTCATTTTTTACTATAACTTTACAGATGAGGAACCAAAGAAGTTAAGTGACTAACATAAACTTGAACAGGTAGTTAATGGAAGGTTCAGGAAGAGATTCCTAGAATCTAAATTCTTTGGGGGGGGCAGGGCTTTTGCAAGGCAATGGGGCTAAGTGACTTGCCAAAGGTCATACAGCTAAGTAATTATTAAGTGTCTAAAGTCATATTTGAACTCAGTTGCTCCTCACTCCAGGACTTGTCCTCTATCCACTGTGCCATTTGACTCTCCCTTAGACTCTAGGTTTTTGGGTTTTGTTTTGTTTTGTTTTTTTGCAAGGCAATGGGGTTAAGTGGCTTGCCCAAGGACACACAGCTAGGTAATTATTAAGTGTCTGAGGCTGGAACTGAACTCAGGTACTCCTAACTCCAGGGCCGGTGCTTTATCCACTGCACCACTTAGCCGCCCCTGCCCCTTAGACTCTAAATTCCTGAGTTTTGGTTTCTTTCCTTACTACTAGTGTTAACTTTGGGACATTACTTCTTGCTCTTGACCAATAGTTTAAAATGAAGCATTGAAAAAGAACTCTTCTGACACTTTCAGTCACCTTTCAAAAACTGTCTTCATGTACTATCATTTCATCCTATAAATATTCCCCAGATTCCTGTCTTATTTATTTCCCATTCTCATTGCCACTACCCTGGTTCATCATTTTGTCATTTCAATGTTTGATCATTGATCAAACTGGTATCCACATTAATAGTCTTTTCCTGTACTGATTCATAATATGTATCATTTTCAACTTTCTTTCCTAAGTATTGTTCATCATAAAATCCCAAAATCTTAGAATTGGATAGAATCTTAGGTTTCATATCGTTGAGGTTCCTACACATCTAGAAAAGATTAAATTAAATTCTCCCACCTGTGACTTGTAACCTTTTTTTTTTTCATTCTGCTTTTTGGAGCTAGTAGAATACTTTTAGCTAATGTCTTATCAGAGGAAATATTACAGGGATATTGTAACCTAATAATAGAAGTATTATGGACACTGTACTTGAATACAACCTTATTGCCTTTTTTGTGTCATAGTAGATAGAATTCTGAACTTTGGTTAAGGAAGACTTAATTAATTACTACCTATGTAACACTGGAAACATAGCTTAATTTCTGTGTCTCAGCTTGCTCATATTTGAATGGGACTGTTGAGAGCCAGGTTCCCTGAGGTCCTTTCCAGTTTCAAATCTCTGATCTTGTTTTCTGAGTGTGTTTTCCACCCAAAACCCTATGATTGTTATATGTGAATTGCTGTTGTCATATCTTAATTGTAGTACAGGATGCTATATTCATTCCCATCAGATTTCATCTTCTTGTTATTCACAGCTGTTTTTCTAGGTTACCAAAATCTTTATGAATCCTGATTGAGCTGCCAAGGTATTACTTGTCTAAGTTTTGAGTCAACTCCAAATTGTATTAGCCTGAGCTCTTTGTCTTCATCCAAGTCATTGGTAAAATTTTGAAAAGAATTCAAAAATTTTCTTTTCTTTAAGAATTCTAGTGCTTCCCTATTGCTTTTCACATCAATTTTAGTAGTACTTATCTTTGTATATAACATGCATAGTTTATAAAACACTTTGACATAATTTCATTTGCATCTTGCTACAATCACATTTTGCAGGTGAAGTGACAGAAACTAGAATATTTTTTTAACTCCACATCCAGCGTTCTTTCTCCTACAACAAACCTTAAATTCAAGCTATTCTGGCTGGTATTTAAAATCCTCAATGATCTTTTCCCATCTTACCTTATATCCCATTATTGATTTTTCTCCAAAATATCCTCTACTTCAAGAAGACAGGTCTATTTATTTTTAAGCACAGCTCCAATTCTCAGTTTTTGCAGGTGCAGAATTCCAGAAAGCTGAAATATATTTGTCCTTCACTTTTGACTTTTAATAATTATAACTTGATATTATTAATAATAAACATTAAGTACCACTTTGTGCAAAGTTATCTATAATGTAATGAATGCACAAAATGCATTAAGCCCCTACTATGTGCAGAATTAACAGATGTTTGCACACTTGAATTCATTTGAACAATGATCTGTTAGGTCCAGGGGGAAGATATAAAGTTAAGATGACTTAAAAAACCTAATAATGCTTTAACAAATTGCAAAATTTTGGGTCCATACTGTAAGCTAGGAAATTTGTAAATATTATCACTCCTACTTTACAGAAGAAACTGAGACCCATAAAGTTGGATTGACATATTCAAAACTACAAAGAATAAGTGGCAAAGCTGGGACTTCATTAAAGATTCCTTATATATACTCTTTCCACCATACTAAAGCTATACAAAATTTCTATGTTTATTTATCAGTTTAGGGTAAATTATTGGGTGAAAAATATTATTATTCTAGCCAAATTTAATTTCTTGCTATAATATTTGTCTTTCACATACAAGCTGGGCAAAAGTTGAGAAAATTAATGTAATCTCCCTATACATACATTTACAATTGTTACTTTTGACCTGCATAACTCAAAAAACTACAGAAAACATCAGTGAAAGACTTCTTTTTCTTTCTTTTTTTTAGGTTTTTTTCCCAAGGCAATGGGGTTAAGTGGCTTGTCCAAGGCCACAAATCCTGTCTGAGACTGGATTTGAACCCAGGTACTCCTGACTCCAGGGCCAGTGCTTTATTCACTTTGCTGCCAAGTCACCCCAGTGAAAGACTTCTAAATGAATTCTAAGCTCATTCCTGATGTTTTACTTTCCATTATTCAAAGAGACTTTTGAATAATATGTGCTAGCCAGTTATCATGGGAATCAAAAAGTCTGACTAGCTTTATTTGATATTAAAGAGAACCCTCCTACATATTGGCGGGGAAGTTACCTAGGTTAGCTTTCACAAACCTTATAATTTTACAGAAGTATTTTACGGACTGATGAAAAGGCTAGAAACTAAGATCCCTGAAGAGAATGTTAAAGAATAGGAGAACTTTAGCTTTGAGAAACAAAGGCTAGAAGTGGACTTGGTAATATACTTCAAGTATGAGGAAAAGTAATTCCAAAAAGGGAAATGATGAGAGGAACAATCTTCTCAAAAGAATATTTGATTTGATTATCGTAGAGTTAAAATAAAAGGAGACTTCTCTGCTGAGCTAGTCCAACCCTTTCTAATATAGATAAAGGAATCAAGGCACAGAAATATTGAATGCTTTTTCTAAGATTACAGTGGTAAAGTTGATATGGGAAACTAAATCCTCTAGCCCTAAATATTGCAGTACTCTAATTGTACCAGGGAGAATAGGAAGCACATTTCTCTTCCGCTAACCCAGACATATCTACATTGTACAATCAGTGTCCCAAATTCTACTTTTTCATATTTATTCCATTGTCCTCTTAGAATGGAAATGTCTCAGAAGAGGCAAGTAAACCACATCTTTTTTTATTTTTCTTCCAGTGGGGAGGCAGGGCAGTCTGGTAGATGGGGACCTATGAGTCTACCAGTTTTGTAAACTACTTTCATTGATAGATATTAGCAACTAGTCTGTAGCTTACACTTTTTTTTTAATTTTCCAGCAAGAATTCTTTTGTCTTCCCCCTTCTTCCCTACCCCCTCATGCTGGAAAAAATAAAATCTCCTGAACAAATGCACATGGTCAACCCCCCCCCCCAAAATTTCTATATTGACTATGCCCCCAAATATGTCTGATTCTGCTTTTTTACTTCATTTCATCCCTCTCTCAGGAGATGGGTAACACTCTTTAACTCCAGTCTTCTGGAATCATTGTTGATCATTATGTTAATCAGAATTATTAGATCTTTCAGTTTTTAAGACTTCCATTTTTATAAATTCATTATGGTATAAATCATTTCCCTAGTCTACTCTTTGTATCAGTTCAGCTGAGTCTCTCCTCTTTTCTCTTAAATCATCTTTTTCATCATTTCTTGCCATACAATGATTTTCCATTATATATGTGTACCACAATTTGTTCAACCATTACTTGATAGATGTCTGTTGAATTTTCAGTTCTTTACTATTAGAAAAAGAGATTCTATCATTTTGTATTTATGGGACTTTTCCTTACTTAATCCCTTCTTTCCCTTCTTTGATTTCTCCTTCCTTCTCTTGCTTCCTGTAACTTTATTCTTTGGCTCTTTGTTTTTTAATTTAACACATATTAACCTGGTCTCAACTGTCTGAAGGTCAGGAAGTTTACATTTACATTTCACTCTTCCTTTGACTTCTCCATTGCCCATAAGGGGATTGGGTGTGGGTGTGGGGCTTGGTTCTCCACATATGACTTCAGCCTGATGTTGTTGCTTCAGTTTTTGAAGGTGTTGCATTGTATCCCATTTTCTTTTAGGAACTTTCTAAAAGCTTGATTAGTTTTCACATAGGAATATTTACTTCAGAAGATTTAATCAATACTATCCAAACTTACTCCCTCAACAAACCAACACATGGAATGTACAACCCTTCTCCTTCCCTGCACTATTTCAGTTTCTGAGAAGTTAATTAGGCTAATAGCTTAGCTTAGTGCCTATTGAGCAGAGTCTCAGATCCAAGTCCAAAATCTGCCTTGGGATGCAATTCCAGGCACCTTGTCTTCTCAGGGCTTCCATAATGGCCTGGTTGACTGCACAGTTCTACCTATAATCTTGTCTCCAAGGTCACTATAGCTCAAACTCCTATGTCCCATGCAGATCACCTCTGGCAAAAAAGAAGAGCAAATGACTCAATTTTGCCATTTCTACAGAAAATCAAAGGAGCTACTCCTATCTATATGGCAGGGGACAAAGAGATCTACATTTTTGAACATGTGCCAAAGATTCTTTTAAGGGCTTTTCCATGTTAGGAGAGCCAAGTATGCCCAGAGCAACTATGGTTATATTTGCCATAGATTGTTATTTTTATTTAACCAACATTTTAATCAATATATTTCTCCAAAAATCTTCCACTGTGAGGATAAAAAAAATTACTCCCTCCCTCATTAAATATTTGCATAATCCTACAAAGGATATAACCTGGTTAGCCATATTCAAATATGCAGGTTTCTTTCTGCATTTCAAGTTTATCACCGTTTTGTCAGGAAGTGAGTGATGTGTTTTATACTGATTATTTTGGACTTGTGGTTTCTCTTTGCATTGATCAGAGTTATAAAGTCTTTCAAACTTTTTTTCTCCCTCTTTGATGTTGAAATTGTTCTTTTAGTTCTGCTCACTTTGTTCTGCATCAGTGAAGAGAGGTTTTCCCAACTAACTCTGAAATTTTCTTTTCATCATTTTATCTGCCAATAATATTTAATTATGTTCATTTATTTCTATTTGTTTAGATGTTTCCATAAACAAATTGGGGTTTGGGGGTGCCATGAAAAGCACTACTATCGATTCAGTTCCAGACCACTGCAATGAAGAGATTATCACATAAAGCAAGTCACGTGAAGATTTTTCGTTTCCCAGTGCATATAAAAATTTATTTATACTCTACAAATACTGTAATCAATTAAGTATGCTATAGTATTATATCTAAAAAAACGCTTTACTAAAAATTGCTCACCAATATGAGTTGTGAGTGAGTCATTATCTTTTTTTTGGTGGCAGGGAGAGTCTTGCCTCAATATTGATTGATTGTTGACTGATCAGGGTTACTTTTGTTGAAGGTTGGAGTGGCCCTGATACTTTCTTAAAATAAGACAGAAAAGAAGTTTGCCATATCAGTTGGCTATGCCTTTCACTTGAACACATAGTGTCAATTATAGGCTTACTAATTGGAATAATTTCGATATTGTGTCTCAGGGAACAGGGAGTCCCAACAATAGAATGAATGACGGAACAATTGGTTGGTGGAACAGTCAAAACATACACCACACTTGCTCCTTAGGTTTACCACCTTATATAGGTGGAATTTGTGCACCAAAGCAATTATAATAATATCAGAGATCACTGATAACAGATCATCATAAGAAATATAATGATAAGGAAAAAGTTTGAAATATTGTGAGAATTATCAAAATGTAATGTAGACATAGGATGTGAACACATGAATTTGGAAAAGATGGCATTTATTGACTTACTTCACAAAGACAAAAATCTTTAATTTATATAAAACACAAATTCTACAAAACATAATAAAGGGAAGGACAATAAAAAAAAGAATGCCTGTAAACATATGTATGTCTATGTGTACATCATTTCATATGTATTTGTGTGTAAGGGAGACTAGGTAAATAGAGCACTGGCATTGAAGTCAGGAGATTGGGAGTTTAAAACCACCCCCAGACACTTGACACTTACTAGCTGTGTGACCTTGGACAAGTCACTTAACCCTGACTGCCTCACATCAAGGGCCATCTCCAAGCATTCTGATTCATAATTAGCCACAGGATCCAGACAGTTCAGGAGGAAAAGGTGAGGCTGGTGATGCAGTATAGCACCTCCTCACTCAAATCCAATTCGTGTGCTTATCAAGGTATCACCTCCCTGATGCTGTCTTTTTTAAGAATGAAGGAGAAATATCATTTGTGTGCATGTATGCATGTATATATATACTTTTTACCTTTTAAAAAACTTCTTTGGGGTCTAGGCCTTGCAGATAAATAGCTCTGTTATTTTTATAATACTTAATGTAGCCATTTCCCCCCCAAAATTTCTCCAGTATTCATCACTTTTTTATCTTTACTATCTTGATAGGTGTGTATAACCTTAAAGTTTATTTAATTTGCATTTTTATAATTATTAATAATTATTTTTAGAGTATTTTTCATCCAGTTGTTATTAACTTGAATATCTTTCATCCAAAGCAATGTTTTCATATCATTTGAACCCTTTTCCCACTGTGGGATGACTCTTAGTCTTTTATATTTGAATCGGTTTCTTATATAGCTTGGATATAATACCATTATTAAGTAAATGTATTATAAAACTTTTCCCTCAGTTACCTATTGAATTTCTAATTTTTTGCTACATTAAATTTGTTCAAAGAACTTTTAAATTTTATAAAATCAGTAGAGTCCATTTTATCTCTTGCAATTCTCTCTAGCATATGCATAAAATATTTCCTTATTCATACATCCAAATGGTAATTTTTTCCCCTTCCACAATATCCATTTGGATCTATCTTGGGCTATTATGTAATGTGTTTATCTAATTTCTTCAAGATTATTATCTAGTTTTCCCAGCAGTTTTTATCAAATAATGCATAATTTCTTCTAGTAACTGGGATCTTTGTTTAATAAACACTAAGCATTTGCATATAACATGCTCTTAAAATGGTCATGTGGGGACACTGATGTATTAAATGATTTGTTCACTGCCAAACCATTAGAATGTATCAAAAGCAGTACATAAATCCAGATCATCCTGAATCCAGGGTCCAAGCTACCTTTTATTTAGCAAGCCATACTGCCAGGTATCACTAATTTCTTTTTAGGCCAGAATATTATTAAATCCTTTCTTGAAGATTAATTTTGTTGGGGGAACCAGGAATATTTGTTCTGAGAAAAGCAGCAATATTGGAATAAATCACAAGCCCTCTGGGAAACCAGATTCCCATCTGATCCCATTTTTTCAGTATTTGAATAATCTAGTTTAATATTTGACAATAAAGAAGCAATGATCTATGTACTCAGTAAATTTTGAAGAGTTTGCCTAATAGTTGTAAAGATGTAAAGACATTATTATGATGCAAGATGGGGGGATCTTACTTATTTATCTACCCAACATAGATACAGCCCAGACTTTCCACTTAGATGAACTCATTTTATTGTTAAAATGAAATTCTCCTCTTCAGAATAGATAGAGTAGCTATAGTTTAAACTAACAGGGAAACAGACCTGGGCAAATAGACATATTTACATCTAACTTCATTTTCTTGGCAGGGAGTCTGAAAGTATTCTCACTATCAGACTCAGAAAAATAATATCCAAAATTTCCATTAAACCATTCATTAAACAATTGGGCATGAACTCCATAAGACTTTATACTGTTTTGTGCCTAATAAAGATACTAAGAGACCTATTCCAAAATAAGGCAAAAATGGGTACAGGATTTAGACATAAAAGATGATACCATAGAAAAATTAATAGACCAAGAAATACTATCTATCAGATCCATGGAAAGGGGACAAATTTATGACCAAACAAGAAATAGAGTACATTGTGAACTACAAAATGAATGATTTTGACTATATTAAATTAAACAGGTTTTGTACTGATAAAATCAATGCTTTCCAAAATTCAGAAGGAAAGCAGAAAGCTGGAAAACAATTTTCACAACTAGGAGTTCTAATAAAGGTCTTATTTCTAAAAGATATAGAGAATTGCATCAAATTTATAAGGTTACAAGTCCTCCCCCAATTGTTAAATGATCATAGGATATGAATAGAAAGTTTTCAAATGAAGAAATTAAAACTATATATAATCATATGAAAAATGATCCAAATAATTATTGATTAAAGAAATGCAAATTACCTATCAGACTGGCCAAGATGAGAAAAAGGGAAGATGATCAATGCTGGAGAGGTCATGGGAGGATTGGGACATTGATACATTGCTGAAGGAGTTGTGAATGGATCCAACCATTCTGGAGACCAATATTGAACTATGCCCAAAGAGCAATAAACTGTTTATTTCCTTTGACCCAGCAATTCTAATTCTAGGTCTACAGCCAGAAAAAAATTATAAAAAATAATGAGAAAAGTCCCACATGTTCCAAACTGTTCATAGCAGCTCTTTTTTCTTTTCTTTTCTTTTTTTTAAAGTTGTTGCAAGGCAATGGGGTTAAGTGGCTTGCCCAAGGCCACATAGCTAGGTAATTATTAAGTGTCTGAGGTCAGATTTGAACTCAGGTACTCCTGACTCCAAGTCCAGTGCTCCATCCACTGTGCCACCTAGCCGTCCCTTATAGCAGCTCTTTTTATAGTGGCAAACAAATGGAAATTGAGGGGATGCCCATCAATTGGGGAATGGTTCTCTGTTTCTGTGTCCATCTATGTGTGTCTCTCTGGCTGTCTCTGTCTCTGTGACTGTCTCTGTCTCTGTCTCTATCTTTCTCTGTGTCTGTTTCTCTCTCTCTCTCTCTCTCTCTCTCTCTCTCTCTCTCTCTCTCTCTCTCTCTCTCTCTCTCTCCTCTCTCTCAGGTCTCAGAGATTTAACTATTATTTCTCTGCATATGACTCCCAAGGCTATATATTTAAGCCTCTTTCTCTTACCTGTTTTTTTTTCAATCCTGCCTTATTAATTCTGTGCTGGATGTTTCAGAGAGGGTCTCAGAGACTTCTTAAGCTCACTGTATCAAATTTCATTATCATTTATTTCAAACCCTCCTCTGCAAACTCCCCAATTTCTATCAAAGGATCCACCATCTTTCCAAGCAGCATGACATGTCACCTTGGCATTATCTTAAATTCCTATTCTCTCTCACTCTATCTAGCTAATCAGATTTGAAAATCTTACAGTTTCTGCCTTCTCTCACATCTGACTTCTCTGAAATTGTGCAGCTACAGGTTTAGTTCAGGAAGGCCTCTGTAACAACTTCTTAATCAACCTCCCTGCCTCAAGTCTCCTCATCAGTTTGACTGATGCCAAAGTAATTTTTTCTTAAGTCCTATTCTCATCATCGGGTTCTCCCATTCAATTCCAATAACCTACTAAAGCTTCTAATAATTCTACTGTCAGTCTATTGCTTAAATACTTTTTTTTCTAGTATTAAAATCCTTGTATAGTCTGACCCCAATCTATATTTCTGATCTTTTGGAACATTCTACATTCTCACAAATTCTGTGATCCAGTTATGCTGATTTTCTAAGTTCCTCATTCATGATACTCCATTTCTTATCTCTGTGTCCTTGCCCTGGTCATCTCTCATACCTGCAGCACCCTTATTCCTTAAGAGCCTTATTAAAACCCTCTCTTACTTTATAAGATCCTAGCTCCACTTTATTCAGAAATTCTTTTCCGAGTCTCCCACTGATTAGAGCTTTACCTTTGAAATGTTATGATTGACTGCTTTGTATATATTGATATGTATAGCATATCTCTATATACATGATATATATATATATATATATGTATAAAGCTTGGTATCTGTAATATGCAACCTGTGTGTGTGTATATGGTATATAATATACATGTCCACATACATCATATATGTGGTTTATATACTATGTATGTATTTGTAGTATATATATATATGTGGTAAATAGCATACATATCTATACAATATATGTGATATATACTATATACTAAGAATACCAATATGCATGCAGATGCCTATCATATTTGTAGTATATACCATAGTATATACCATATATGTATAGTGAATACAATATCTGCATGTACAACATATATAGCGAGTGTGTACCTACAAGATATTATATATATATATACATATATATATATAATATGTCTGTTTATATTTGGGCATGTGTGAGAATATAATATCAAATATAGATACACACATGGCATTATATTTACATAATGTGCATGTATGCGACATATTATGTTTTCTTATCATATGTGATATATGTGTGTCCATGCATGCATATGCTTATGTATGAATGTATCGTCTCCTCCATCAGAATGAAATTCTTACAATTAGAGACTTTTGTATAGATTTTTTGCATTTGTATCTCCAGTACCAAACTGACTTTTACTGATGGTGAATAGAGAGGTTTCAGCATAAGGGGAAAACTCAGAAACATCACACAGATGGGATAGTGCGCAATGTCTCTAATTGACAGTTCATCTCAGGCAAAGAATCATAGTAAGACAGTACAGTGGCTCGGCTCAAAGCCATGCAGCAATGGTCTTGGACACCCACCTCTTTAGAAAGTCTAATCAAATTTAATGAATATTCATATAGCAGTTTGAGCTATCAGATTAAAAGGTGCTCAGTAGATATTCCTGGCATCCTGAATGCTGCATATTAAAACATCACTTGTAGAATAATAATTTCCATTCATGTAGCACTTGACATTTTATAAAGCATAGGAAATGCAGGCATTAATACTCATATTTTACTACCAGAGCTACTGACATTCAGAGGGATGAAGTACTATGCCCTAGGTCACACAGCAAGTGCATATCAGAGTCAGGTCTTTAAGTCAGGATTTCTGACTCAAAAAAACCCACTCATTTTATTACCATGTAGATTGTGTAGATATCAGAAATACCCTATCCTAATGGGTATTGATATAATTACTATCTAATAATTTAATATCTGATGTAATATCTGCAATAAATATAGAGCTGCAGTCAATAATCTTGATGATATTAAAGTTTTACAGCTTTTTATTATTTTCATTGAGATTTCAGTTCTTAGTGAATCTGTGGCTTCATTTAAATGAATAATTCCCTCAACAGATTATAGCCACGAATGAGTTTTTATCTAAGGCAATTCTTGCCAATGTCCCTAACAAATCTTCTGCAAAGGTTAGGTTCCCCCCAACATGATGAGGAAGAGGAAACTCATTTTATTATCTTGGCATTTTGTGATTATCAATATAGAGCACAGATTGCCCATTGGTAACTCTTTTCTCTCACTACCCTTCTGAAGTGTTACACACTGTCCTACTCAATTTAATGTAATCAGTATCAGGCTATAATGAAGTTTCAAAAATGTAAATATAATAGTTCATTCCCCAATTAATAAATGGTCAAATGAAATGAACAGTTTTCAAAAGAAATTAAAGTTATATATAATCATATAAAATATATATCATCATATAAAAATGTTCCAAATCTAATCATTTGATTAGAGAATTGCAAATTAAAACAGCAGTGAGGTATCACCTCATACCAATTAGATTGACTATGATGAGGAAAAAGGGAAAATGAACAATGTTAGAAAGGTTGTGGGAGGATTGGGACATTGATGCATTGCTAGCAGAGTTGTGAACAGATCCAACCTTTCTGGAGAGAAATATGGAACTATGCCCAAAGAGCAATAAAACTTCATACCCTTTGACCCAGAAATTCCAATTCTAGGTCTATATCCAGAAGAAATCATAAAAAATGAGAAAATCTTACATGTTCCAAAATATTCATAACAGTTTATTTTGTAGTAGCAAAGAATTGGAAATTGAGGGGATGCTCATCAATTGGGGAATGACTAAATAATATGAATGCTAGGGAATATTATTGTTCTATAAGAAGCCATAAATGGTTGGACTCTAGAGAAGTATGGAATGACTTACTGGATCTGATGCTGAGGGGAAGGGAGCAGAAGCAAGAGATCAACGTACACATTAACAACATTGTGAGATGTCCAAGCTTATTGAAGTAGCTCCTCTCAGCAGTTCAGAGAGATAGGACAATTGTTTTAGACAGACTATAGACAATAGTACCTCCATTCAGGGGAAGAAAAACAAAACAAAATGAAAAAAGAAAAACCAACCCTTCAGAATCTGATGAACATTTTATAAAAATTATCTCTTATGTATCTTTTCCCCTTAATTCCTCACACTGAACATGACTAAGCTGTAAACATGTCTATCCCAAATATGTATGTACAATACTAATTAACATCTGAGGAGGGAGGGGTGGGAAGGCATGGTAGAAGGAAATTTTGCAACTTAAAGATATACATATGCATATGTATGAAAATAAATATGACTGGAAATTAATTAATTAATTTTTAAAAAGGAAGAAAGAAAAACATAAGAAAAATTTTGAAAATAATAGTTCACAATCTGGTCTCTTTACTAGATATGAACCCCCTTTGTTATGACAATAAGAATATAGCTGATTGACTAACCAAATGGAATGATCATTTCTCTCAGGACTTTAAATAGCAAGAAAAACTTCAGAAGTTGGTCTAGTGACAAAACAATTAAATAAAGATTCCAGGTTTGGAAGTGGCTTTTAATAGAAAGTATTAAAGAGTAGGAGAAGTAAGCCCAGAAAATATATTACCTTTAATCTCTTCTCCCTTTCTTCCTCTCCCCCCCCCAAATAATTTTAATATCAGACAATCTGGACCAATAGTAAACAATACATTTAGAAAACTCTTCAAGGACAAAAATGGACATTGAATGAAATGGAAAGATAGTCAACCAAAGAAAGAAGTCCCTTTAAGGAATAACCAAGGATTTATCAGGAAAAAAACCATTCTGACTATGAGATATAATTTTCAGTAACCAGGACTCATAAGTTACCTCTTTGTCTCATGGTTTCTCTACATATATGATTAACTATTATTCTATTCAATAAATGGAAGCCTGTCTCTTAGTAACTTTTTTCAAAGCATGCACTACAGCCCTGAGGGGACCTTGTGTATCAACTGTTCTTACTATTGTGCTTTCAAGAAAAGGATAATTATTAAAGTTAATTTAAGTCTGATGGACCTATTATCAATGATAAGTACACAGGTGGGGCCAAGTAGATGACTCAGATAGAGCACAGGTCTTGGAGTCAGGAGGACAGGAGTTTGAATTCAGCTTCAGACACTTGATACATACTAGCTGTGTGACCTTGAGCAAGTCACTTAACCCTCATTGCCTCTCATCCAGGGTCATCTCCAGTCATCCTGATTATATATGACCATTGGACCCAGATGACTTTGGAGGAGAAAGTGAGGTTGGTGGCTTAGCATAGTACTTCAATCATGGCATCACCTCCCCTGATGTCATGGACTTCTTGGAGAATGAAGAAAAACTATTATCATTATCATCATCATCATCATCATCATCATCATCATCATCATCATCACAATGGTGAGGACTCAAAAGTGACAGCACTTATAAATCCCAACCCTTTAGAGTTACCACTATAACCTCAGTGGAGAATTATTAACCTGGCAATGTGAACTGGAGTTAGGGTGCTATCCCAGAATGATGATATACAAACATCTCTCTCATGATAGTCTTGGCACTATTTCTTTTACAGATTTTCTGGTTGAGAATATATTACCACTTATCTACAACCACAGTGTTCTTCAATTGGTGTTGAGTTATTGATTAATTAATTTTTTAAGTAATGAATAATCCTGGAGAACAGAAATATATCCTTATGTCCAAACTTGACTGGGTAAAGCACTCAGTTCCATAACAAAAAAAAATCAATTTCAAGCAAAGATCAAGATGAGATTTATTTGAGGAGCAGAAGGCTGAAACAATATAGTCTTTATTCTACTATAACACTCAGAGAAATCTGAAGAGAAACAGACAACAGAAATCCAAGTTCATTACAGCTATTGTATGGTAATGGAAAGACAAACTTTAAAATAGAATTTGTAATACAATTTAAAATAAATGAAAATTAAGTGATTTGGGCTTTCTTGTGATTTCCCTATTTTTTCTAGTTACCCCACTTTCCCACAAATAACTTCTTCAAGGATTTTATTAGTTTTAATTTTTATTTGATTTACATGTGAAAATAATTCTGTACAACCAATTGTATAAAAAAATCCCTAAACTTAGGCAAATGTTTGATGTAATAGCCTCAGACAAAGTATTTCTGCTTAGATGCTGATAAACAAATGAATGATTTGCAGGGACAATTACCTGTTTATTCCTGGACTTGACTCCTTTTTTACACATGCTCTTATTTAACTGATCACATATGGCTCTTTCTTGTTTATTCAGTAATTCATATATTTTAAGTTTCATGCTATTTTAATCCACATGAAGAAAAGATTACAGAAAAATTCAGTTTCTTTCTCAGAGATTTAAGTGAGAATGACATCAAGGGATTCTGGTCAGACGTCAGACTAAGGAATCTACAAATCCAAGTTGGTATGATACAGCAAGTATAGTGAACTGAACCAAGAATTCACACATCTTTGGGCTCTTACATCCATATTTTGAAGTGACCTTGGACAGAAAGATGACTGAGTATAAAAGCAGAGATGAACTAGTTCTTTGTTATGCAGTCTCAATGTGGAGCATTCCCTCCTCCCCTCCTTTTCCATTCTGTGACTGAATACTTGGGAATTAATGTGGGTGTTAGAAGTTTCCAATAATAGGAATGTTACCATAGACACGTCCTTTAAATATGTCAGTGGTGCATTATTGCATAGCAATATTTAAAGAATCTCAAAAAAGTTGTATTTTATGTGGTTCTGGAGTTATTGGGTTGTGAAAGATAATTAGAGTTTTGACTTTGAGTGGTGAAGTGGTCTTGTGATGCACCTTTGGAGCCATGTGGCATATTATTAAGGGAGCAATTTACTAGAGAGAGAAGTTAGAAATTAGAGGATAAAGATAACAGGTCTATCTAACTACAAGAGTATTCTCTTATGGATTTATTTTTTTTAATGAGTATTTAGCAAGAGCATTTGGCTGAACTCATGAAATGGGATTATTTTTTACTGCCTTACATATTTAGGGAACTAAAATCTTTTCTTAACTAGAAATCCTTTAACTGTGTTTGGTAAACACTTGGATTTTGACTTGGAAAGACTTAACTGTGTTTGGTAAACACTTGGATTTTGACTTGGAAAGACTTGGAAAACTATCACTGAGAAAGGTCACCAACTGCCATTATCGTTTTCTTTATACTTTTACCCTACTAGCCTTATTTACGATGGAGATTACTCTCTTGTTGTGCAGAAGCATAGGTGTTCCTAGTAGAGTTGATCACAGAGTAGCAGAGCAAATTCACTTATACAAAGAATCCATAATCATATAGTGCTTGACAGTTTTCAAAGCATTTTCCTTAAAATGGTCCTATGAAAAAGATAGTGCAGATATTCCTTACATCTATATTACTTATGAAGAAACTAGGATCCAGAAGGTTTAAATAATATGCATAGGTACCGAGGACTAGTAAATGGCAGAAGTAAATCTCATTTTTAAGTTTCCTGCTACCAATTCATCAATTTGAAAAAAGCTCCTGAATTGATACTAAATTTGAGCTAGGTTTTGCTATGCATACTACCTTACTAAAGACTAATAAATCAAAGCAATGTTCCTATAGAAAACATTATTATGCAGATGGAGTCTATAAAATTACTAAGAATCATGAATGGAATCAGAAGGCCTTCCACAGGCAACATTCACATGAGCTCAGCAAATAGGATGGTAACAAAGAAGCAACAAACATATGGTGAAGTTATGAGATTTGTTTATAGAAATAAAAATGTTAATGACAAGAATGCAGCATCATGGAATTGCCAACAAAAATTAGAGGTTTGTGGGTTCAAAGCAATTGATCAGTATGGATTTTTTAATGATTAAACAGTGAAAGATATAAATCAATATAACACCTAAATGCCTAGTATGAAATGACCCACTGGCTAAAATTATGCATCAAGAAATTTGCTATTCTTCATAAACTAAGTGTATATAATTCTTCATAATAAAACTTCAAACCTCAAAATAATGTTGGGAATTAAAAATATAAATTGCATTAGAAATAGAGAATTATTACAGAAAAAAACTGTTACCCACAATGATTCAGGCACAACATTGTTCCATTAAAACTTATATTATTAAAAACAGAGTTCACCAAGCTAAATACAATCTCTAAGATATATGGAAAGACACTCTTTAAAAAGGTTAAGATTTAGCAGAGGAAATAAAAATTAACTGTAATCAGGATGAGATAAAAATCATCCATTCCATCTTGTTTACTACTAGAGTTTTTTTTTAAATTACTTTCAGTATGTTTACAATGACTTTATTCAGTTACAAAATGTCATTTATCAGTCAGTGTAATCATCCAAAGAACACTATATATGAAAGAAAAAATGTAGGAGAATGATTATTCTCAGTAACATTTATGCCATAATGAACAATTATAGATGAGCAATAAAAGCAATTCTTCATTAGGAGGTCTAGCAGAACAAAAGGGTGAACAAGGTAATTATAAATATATTTGACCTCTTCCAAGAAGATCCATTAAACACACAATTATCAAGGATAGGGTCATGACTTTTCACATCAAGTGATTTATGGCATCCTGAAGTCAAAATTAATCAAGAAATGATTGTTAATTGTCCACAATATGCCAGAAATTATGGATTCAAAGAAAGGTAAAAAAGATCAATCTGTAATCAAGGAGCTCACAGCTAGAGGAGGAGAGAACAAGCAAAAATGCACATATATTACTTGTATTTCTTATATGTAGTAATATATTATAAATAAGTATTGTCATAGATACACTCTTCATCTTCCATTTATCTATCTTTCTATCTATCTACCATCTATTTATTAATCTATCTGTCTATTATAATGTAAATGTATCAGCAGTGGGGGGGGGAGTAAAATGTACTTAACTTCTCTTACAGACTATTGGACATGAGCTGAATTTTGAAAGAAACCAGTGAAATGAACAGGTGAAGGTGAAGAGAAACAGAAAGCTAGGAATGGAGAATAGCAGTAAAATTACCATGGATTGGAAGGTGGTGTGTTATGTACAGCAAGTAACCCAATATCACTGATTTATAGACTATGTCAAGAAGAGGAAATATAAAATAACTGGAAAGATGAGAAGGATAGAAGTCTCAATAGAGATAGAGGATTTTCTGCTTGAATCTCAAAGTAATTGGAGTCATTGGATTGCATTAATTCTTTGGAGTGGGTGGACTAAATGTGCCATGGTCAGATATACATTTGAGGGAAAAACACTTTGGAAGCTTGATGAAGGATAAGCTGGAAATGGAAAAGATTTGAATTAGAGAAACCAATCAGAAGGTTATTCCATTAGTTCATATGTGATGTGATAAGGGCCTATACCAGAGTAACAGCTTGGTGAGTAGAAACAAAAGGGAATAAATGAGAGATACTGTGAAGGTAGAAATGATAAGGTTCAAAAATAGCCTTTTAGTAAGGTGAGTACTAGTGAAGAGCTTGCAAAGATGAAATCATATCATTTAAGATGACTCTGAGCTTGTGAGCCTAGGTAACTAGGAAAATGATGGTGCCCTCAACAATAATAGAAAAGCTGGGAAGAAGACTTAGGAGAAAATAGAAAGATTTATGTGTTTTCCTTCCATGTTCATAAATTCTGAAATATATTTATTTGATTAAAATATCTGTAAAGCATTTAGAATAGTCTATGGACCACAATTTAGTCATTTCAGCTGAATCCAACTCTTTGTGACCCTACTTGGGGTTTTATTGTTTTTTCTGGCACATAATAGGTACTTTAATAAATGGACATGGAAGGGAAACACCCATGGAATATATAAAGATCAAGGATATGATCATCTCTGTATTGAAAGTGGAATGGACAAGTAGGTTATAGGAATCAAGCAGATTGAGGAATGATCATATTTAGAGCAGTAGGGACTTGCATAATACTAGCCTCAATTTATTCCCTTTTAATTGTATAATATAAATCAAATTTAAAAGGATTTGAGTGAATTCGAAGTATTTATAAAATATTGGTTCCCCCCTGACAAGGATAGAAAATTTAATATTGAAGGAAAAAAATGAAGAGACTGATTGATTATCTTGGACTATAGGATTAACTTGTTAAATCTTTGTGGAAATATTTCTTGTATAAAAACAAAAACAACTTGACAGAGTAGTAATAGTAAGGATGAAAACATATAGGTACCATAGAGTCTATTGAATGTAACTGATTGCTACCATATAGATCCTAGCTATGAAACAATTAGGATGCAGGAACGGAACGCAAGTTCTTACATGGATGATAATCAAATGAATTCAATGAACACTATGCCAAAAGAGAAATGTCAAGCAAAATACTGAGTAACATAGATTTGTTTAAGGAAGTGGAGGGGTTCATGAATGCCATAATGATATAAAGTTATTTCTTCCAGAAACTATGGGAAGTTTGTTCTTATGGATCCTGAACCTAATGAAAAATGCAATTTTATAGTAATTGTTAAAGTGATGCAACTTATCACTGTAGACTGCAAAGATTTAGTACCCACCTAATACTTAGAAAAAACACAATAGATAGCTAGAATTATATACCTGAAGTTTGTTTTTTTCACAAATTAATTGAAAACAAATTCTCACATTATAAATATGAATCTGAAAATATTTTTGAGAATTTTCATCACAGAGACTACAAACAGATCATTATAGATTAAGGTGTCTTCCATAATCATGAAAATATAACATTGTCCCCAAAATTTTAATAAAATATTTTAATAGAGATCACTATATATAATATCCACATATAATTTTAAAACTCTATGCAATGAAAATTTCCCAAAATATTAAAAAGAAAACCTCAATAGAACAAAAACAATTTGAAGCCAGGTAGGAACAGAAAGATGCATTTGGGTCAGCATCTTATCTGTTGCTGGAAATGTCCCAATGGTGCTTTATTGAATCTATAGGAGAACTTAAACATCCACATTACATTCAGATACAAAAAATTATGATCCTGTCTATCTGAGCAACAGTCTAATGATCATTAAAAATTATCTTTGCAAGTAATTAATTAGCATTTTATCTTTCTTAATTACTTTCAAAGATAATTTTTAACATTTGTTTATTAAAATGTTGAGTGCCAAATTCTCTCCTTCCTTGCAGTTCTCTCCCTTCCCTGAAATAATAAGCATTTTGACATATAGTTCACATATATAATAGTTCATTGAGTCTAAATGACTTGCTGAAGAATTATACAGTTAGAGGTGGCTAGGTGGTACAATGGATAGAGCACTGAGCCTGGAGTCAGGAGGACCTGAGTTCAAATCTGACCTCATACACTTAATGATTACCTAGCTGTGTGACCTTGGAAAAGTAACTTAACCCCATTGCCTAGGAAAAAGCAACAACAAAAAAAGAATTATACAGTTAAAAGTATTTATGCTAGGCTATAAATTCAGTCTTCCTAATTCCAAATTCAAATCTCTATTTACTTCCCCATATCCAAATAGCTTTTTATTGAGGAGGTAGGATTGGACCTGAATTTTCTTGGTATGAGCATTTCCTGGTATGACAATTTTTTCCATGAAGGTATACACACAATTTGTCTGTAATTTACAGTAACAGAGTATTGCTATCTGGAGCAATTAGATAGTAAATGATTTGCCTGATAAGAATCCAAAGCATCATTTATTTATTTATTTTGAAATTTATTTATTTAATTTTTTGGCTACATGATGAGAAAGTTTCAATTTCTACATTTCCCCCCTCTCCTTTCCTTCCCTGCTCTCCGTGATAGCAAGTTATCTGATATGGGAAATACATGTACAACTTTGTTAAACATATTTCCATATTAGTCATATTATGAAAAGAGAATTTAAAAAGAGAAAAAAGCATAAATCATAAAGCAAATAATAAAATTGAAAATAGTATAAAGAATTATTTAAATTTTGGTTTTCCAGTCTCTAATTTCATCTTTAGGCAGCTAGGTGGCATAGAGGATAAAGTGTTATATAGGAGGTCAACAAGACCTGTCTCTCTGAGTTTTGAAAAATTTAAAGTGAGATGATATGCATGAATATATACAAATGTATGATTTTATGTATGTATATATGTCTAAATATGGTTCATTAACATTAATATCATGATGTACACTATGCCAATGTGCTCATTTGCTACAAATCATAATTTTTCAATATTTTTAACAAAATTTCGTTGCTTTAACTAAGTCTATATCCTCTCTGCTATTTTATGACATTAAATCTTGCCTAAGCTCTCATTATTTTCCCTGTCAGAACTAAATTCTACTGCTATACTAGTAGACAGTATGTCTCATTTGGGTAAGGGAAAAGCACGGTGCAGGACAGGAAGCTCCCTAGCTAGCCAGCAGCAAACCCCTAATTCATCAAACCAGCAGTATAGCCTATGCTCTTGTTCAATGGAATAGGTATATGCCAATACCAGGACCCCTCACATTCCTCAATATAGCTAGGGGAATGAACAGTCTGCAGCTCTAACACTGCCACATGCTTTAGTGTAAGCCTGGGCAAACAGGCAAACTGCAGTGGTTAGTCCTCTCCATGTGCTTCAGTATAGCCCCAGGGAAATGAAGAAACACTTCACTAGCCCAAGCATGTACCTGACACTAGCACTAGGACCTCAGCTCAGAACCAGGTAAGCTGTCAGACTCCTATGGCCTCCAGCAGTGGGAAAAACCTTTACCTCAACACAGCATCAGAGGCTTGCAGCTCCTGATACAAGAAGCCCGACACAGTTCGCTCCAAACCTGGGATCAAAGCACAAATTTAAAAGAAAGAGGAAAAAAGGATGCATAAAGCAAGAACAATAAAAAAACAAATCTGAGCATAGAAAATAATTATAGTGCCTGGGAAGATCAAGACATTAACTCAGAAGAGGACAACAATGTCAAACCATCTATGGACAAAACTAAAAAGAAAAATGGAAAGTGGTCTTAATTTTAGAAAGCACCCATGGAAAAGATCAAAAATGAGTTTAAAAATCATGTAACAGAGGTTAAAGGAAATTTTGGAAAAGAAATGAAGAGTGATTCAAGGGGATTATGAAAAAAATGTCAACAGCCTAGAAAAAGAAAGACTTCTGTTTTAAAAAATAGAATTGGCCAAATGGAAAAGGAGATACAAAAATGCACAGAAAAAATACTACTCCTTTAAAAGGGTAATTAGCCAAATGGAAAACAAAGTACCAAAACTAATTGAGGAAAACGACTCCTTTAAAATTAGGATTGGACAAGTGGAGCCTAATGATTTTATGAGACATCAAGGATCAATCAAGCAGTTTCAAAAGAGTGAAAAAATAGAGTAAAATGTAAAGTGCCTCTTGGGGAAGAACAATTGACCTGGAAAATAGAACCAAGAGAAAAAATGTCAGACTCATCGAGCCACCTGAAAACCATAATCAAAAGGATGATCTTGATAATATCTTCAAGAAATTATCAAGGAAAACTGCTCTGATATCCTGGAACCAGAGGACAAAATAAGCATTGAAAGAATTTACTGATAACCTTGGTAGAGAGAATCCCAAATAAAAGCTCCAAAGCATATTACAGCCAAATTACAGAACCATCATGTCAATGAAAAAATTTTTGCTAAGAAATGATTCAAATGTCAGGGAACCATAATTAGAATTACACAGGATTTAGCAGCTATGAAATTAAAGGATTGGAGGTCATGTGGAAGGCAAAGGAGCTAGGATTACAACCAAGAGTTATCCAGCTGGTGAAATAAAACAGAAAATACAAAATAATCCAAGAGAAAAATGGTTATTCATTGAAATTGAAGATTTGTAATCTTTAATAAGTAGAATAGAATTGAACATAAAAGTTTTAGCGACTATCTTAAGACCCAAAGGAAGACTAAAACATGAAAAGAGGGGGAAAAAAGCAAAAGGAATTCATTGAATCTGAACTGTTTACATTCTTAAATGGGAAGATTGTGCTTATTATTCTTAAAAAATCTTTTTCCACTAATAGTACAATTAGAAGGAATACACTGATATAAGGTAAATTTGAGTGACAAATTATTTCATATGAAGAAATGCCAAAAAATATTTTATAATGGAGAGGAAAATAGAAGGGTGGGTAGGTGATGGCCATTGCTTGAACCTTACTTTCATCAGTTTTGGCTCAAAGAGGGTATAATATTCACAATCAGTAAAATATACAAATTAATTCTGCCTCAAAGGAAAGAAAGAGGGGAGGAGATTAAGTAAATGGGTAGGGGGTGAGCTGACAGAAGAGAGGGCAGACTGGAGTAGGTAAAAGATAGAAGCAAATGCTTTTGAGAAATGAAAGGATTAAAAGGAGAGAGAACAAATAGTAGGAAAAAAATAGAATGTCAGGAAATATACAGTAATTGTAACTGTGAATATGAATGAGATGAACCCTACCATAAAATGGAAGTGGGTAGCAAAGTGATCAAAAACTCAAGTCCTACTATATGTTGTTGACAAGAAAAAAATAGACTTGAAATAGAGAGACAGAGAAAGAGTAAGGGTAAGGTTAATAATTCTAATCTGAAACAAATCAAGAGACATGGAAGGAAACTACATCTTTTTTTTTGCCATGCACAAGGTATTGTTTATTTTTAGTTATATTACAGATAATTACAATGAACATTTATATGGTTCTTTAAAGTTTTTTGTTTTTTATTTTTTGTTTTTTTAATTAAAGATTTTATTTATTTTGAGTTTTGCAATTTTTCCCCCAATCTTACTTCCATCCCCCACCCCCACAGAAAGCAATTTATCAATCTTTACATTGTTTCCATGGTATACATTGATCCAAATTGAGTGTGATGGGAGAGAAATCATATCCTTAAAGAAGAAACATAAAGTATGAGATAACAAAATCAGACAATAAGATATCAGGTTTTTTTCCCTAAATTAAAGGTAATAGTCCTTGAACTTTGTTCAAACTCCATGGTTCTTTATCTGGATACAGATGGTATTCTCCATTGCAGACAGCCCCAAATTGTCCCTGATTGTTGCACTGATGGAATGAGCGAGTCCATCAAGGTTGATCATCACTCCCATGTTGCTGTTAGGGCGTCGGTGTTTTTCTGGTTCTGCTCATCTCACTTATCATCAGTTCATGAAAATCCCTCCAGGCTTCCCTGAATTCCCATCCCTCCTGGTTTCTAATAGAACAATAGTGTTTCATGGCATACATATACCACAGTTTGTTAAGCCATTCCCCAATTGAAGGAAACTCCCTTAATTTCCAATTCTTTGCTACCACAAATAGGGCTGCTATGAATACTTTTCTACAAGTGATATTTTTACCCTTTTTCATCATCTCTTCAGGTTATAGAACCAGTAGTGGTATTGCTGGATCAAAGGGTATGGTCATTTTTGTTGCCCTTTGGGCATAGTTCCAAATTGCTCTCCAGAAAGGTTGGATGAGTTCAAAGCTTCACCAACAATGTAATAGTGCCCAGATTACCCACATACTTCCAACAATGATTATTATCCTTTCTGGTCATATTGGCCAGTCTGAGAAGTGTGAGGTGGTACCTCAGAGAAGCTTGAATTTGCATTTCTCTAATAAGTAATGCTTTAGAGCAATTTTTCATATGACTATGCATTGCTTTGATCTCCTCATCTGTAAATTGCCTTTACATATCCTTTGACCATTTGTCAACTGGTGAATGGCTTTTTTTCTTTTTAAAAATATGATTCAGTTCTTTCTATATTTTAGAAACAAGTCCTTTGTCAGAAACATTAGTTGTAAAGATTGTTTCCCAGTTTACTACATTTCCTTTGATCTTCGTTACAGTGGTTTTATCTGTGCAAAAGCTTTTTAATTTAATGTAATAGAAATCATCTGGTTTGATTTTAGTGCTGTTCTCCAAGAGGAAGTCATAAACTACTTCCCTTTCCATAGATCTGACAGGTAAACTAGTCCTTGATCTTCTAATTTGCTTATAATATTGTTTTTTATGTCAAAATCCTATATTCATTTGGATCTTATCTTGGAATAGAGTGTGAGGTGTTGGTCTAACCTAAGTTTCTTCCATACTAACTTCCAATTTTCCCAGCAGTTTTTATCAAAGAGAGAGTTTTTATCCCAATAGCTGGACTCTTTGTGTTTATCAAACAGCAGATTACTATAATCATTTCCTGCTATTGCACCTAGTCTATTCCACTGGTCTACCACTCTATTTCTTAGCCAATACTAGACAGTTTTGATGACTGATGCTTTATAAGATAATTTTAGATCAGGTAGGGCTAAGCCCCCTTCTTTTGCATTTTTTTCATTAAATCCCTGGAAATTCTTGACTTTTTATTTATCCATATGAATTTACTTATAACCTTTTCTAACTCATTAAAGTAATTTTTTTGGAATTTTGATTGGTAGGGCACTAAACAGGTAGTTTAATTTTTGTAGAATTGTCATTTTTATTATATTAGCTCTACCTATCCATGAGCAGTTGATGTTTGCCCAGTTATTTAAATCTGATTTAATTTGTGTGAGAAGTGTTTTATAATTGTTTTCAAAAAGAGAAAACTATATCTTGCTAAAAGATACCATAGGCAATGAAGTGATATAAAAATTAAATATATATATAGTATAATATCCAAATTATTTTAATAGCATTTTCCCAATTATATATCAAGAGAATTTTAATAGTTATTTTTACAAGATATGGAGTTTCATATTTTTTTCTCTCTTCCTCTTGGCCCCTTTTCCTAAAATGGTAGACAATTTAATGTAGGTCATACATGTACTATCATGAAATTACTGAAGGAGAAATTAAGTGAGTTTCATGTTCATGACCAAATAAGAGGTAGAGAATGTTTCAAAATATAAACTATATAGTTTTGATTATATTAAATTAAAAAAGTTTTTGTATAAAAATTTTTTTGTATAAAATAAAACCAAGCAAGATTAGAAGGAAAGCAGAAAGGTGGAAAACAATCATTATATCAAACATCTTTGATAAGGTCCCATATCTCAAATAGAGAATTGAGTCACATAAGAATATAAGCTATTCTTAATTGCTAAATGATCAAAGAATATGAGCCGGCAGTTTTCAGGTGAAGAAACAAAATAATCTAGAGGTATGTGAAGAAGTACTCTATATCACTTTTGCTGAGAAAAAGACAAATTAAAAGGTAACACCTTACACCAATCAGATTGGCTAATTGGCTAAGAAAATAAAAATGATAAATGTTGGAGAAGATATGAGAAAAATGCATTGTTAGTGGAATTATGAATTGATCCAGTCATTCAGGAGAGCAATTTGGAACTATGCCCAAAGGGTGACCAAACTGCGTTCCCTTTGATCTAGCAATGCCACTACAGGTCTGTATCCCAAACGTATCACAAAAAATGGAAAAGGACCTCCATATACAAAAATATTCCTGGCATCCCTTTCGTGATGTCAAAATATTGGAAATTGAGGGAATATCCATCAACTGGGGGATAGATGAACAAATTGTGGTGTGTGAATGAAATGAAATACTATTGTACAATAAGAAATGATAAACAGGGAAATTTCAGAAAAACCTGGAAATATTTGTACAAACTAATACAAAGTGAAATGAGCAGAACCAGGGAAACATTGTATATGGTATCACAACATTGTGTAATGATCTATTATAAATGATTCAGTTCTTCTCAGCAACATAATGATCTAAGGTAAATACAAAGAACTCAACAAAGAAAATGTCATCCACATTCAGATAGAGAATTGATGGACTCTGAATGAAGATTAAAACATTTTTTTTATTTAATTCTTTCCTGAGGTTCCCTCATCTTTGATCTGTTTTTTTCTTTCCCAATTGTAGATAATTTGGAAATTTGTTTTACATGATAACACATGAATGGCTATCAGATGGCCTGCCATTTTAGGAAGAAGGGAGGTGAGGGAGAAGAAAAATTTGTAACTCTTGTTACAAATGACTTGTAAAAAATGAATTTGAAAAATTGTAATGGGGGGAAAATAAAATTCTATTAAAATAAAGGGCAGCTAGGTGGTGCAGTAGATAGAGCACTGGCCTTGGATTCAGGAGGACCAGAGTTCAAATTAGACAATTGCCACTTATTAGCCATGTGGGCTTGAACAGGTCACTTAATCCTGATTGTCTTGCAACCAGGGCCATCTTCAGTTGTCTTGAATTACATTTGGCCACTGGACCACAGATGGCTGTGGAGGCAAAAGTGACGCTAGTGACTTAGCACAGCACCCACTCCCTCAAATCCAATTCACATGCTTGTCACCTCCCTGATGTCATGGTCTTCTTCAAAAATGGACAAACATTATTATTAAAACAAAACAAAAAGAACACAGCCAGAACATAGCCAAATGTCTTAGACATTCCAGTATGACTGGACCAAAATTCAGAAGTGTAGAAGCAAGAACAATGATAATGGTAAGTGCAATCACAAATGGGATTATTATCAGGACCGGCAGCCAGGACAATGCTGTTATGCTGGCATGCAAAGGCAAAGTTGGAACTGAGATCTATGTGAAATATTTTGGGAACTATGTTGTCAACTATGAATTCCCCCCCAACTAAGCTGGAAATCCCTTTCAAATGAACCCAGGATGAATGTGTAATGGACAGGAACTTGGTTGAGTTCCACAGAAGTACTATCTGAAGGTTTCATGAATTCCTAGCCAATTAAGAAGTTATGGAACCAAATCCTATATTTTCTCGGTTACCCAAACTCTCATTTTTAAGATTTTTCTACCAAAGAAACAACAAATTTTTCACCAGTGGACTGTTTACATAATATTAGATTTTTCTGGTTATCTGTACCCTGAATAAAGTTTCAACTTAACATCTCAGTTGTATTTCTCAATTGGAGTCATTTTATAAACCCATTAATTTTATAAATTAGATAACTGGGATCTCTGAAAGATGAAATTACATGCCCAGGGTAAATACAGTTACCAAGAAGAAGAGCTGGGATTTGAACCAAAGTTATCTGATCCAAATTCATTATTCTTTTCATTATACTTTGTGTTCATTTTCATCAGTGGAAAAAAATGACTAATACAATAAAATAAATAATTCATTAAACTCTTCTATGTATGCAATTCCATTTGAGGGCAAGGGGTGCTTAGAAATTTACTTTAAAGAAAAGGAATTGTGTTATCACAGAATAGAGAAGAGTGAGAGAAAATCAAGCCAATAACTAAGAAGGATATTATGGTTGTGATTTAAGGAGAATCTTTCTAACTAGCTGAGTAATTTAAAAATGGAATTTGCTTGCCTCATGAGATAGTGTATTTTCATTCACCAGATATGTTCAGCAAGAAAATGAATAGTCATTTTTTAGATGTATTTCAAAGAGTATTTATAAAGAAGGAGGAAGTGAATTAGATGAACTATAAAATTCCATTCAATTGTGAAATTCTGCAGCCACCCTTCCTTATTGAGACCAATATACTTATATATGAAGCAGTATTGTGAGATTGCTGTAACATCCTAGAATTTAGGGTCAAAAGGAACCTTAGAAATAAATTACATAGTCCACCACTCTCCCCATTTTTCTGGACTGTGGGCCAAGGGACTAGGAGGTTAATAGTCCGTGGTCACACAATTAGTAAGGAGCAGAGTCAGCATTTGGCTAACTGGTATTCTGACTTTCAATACAGAATTTTTTATATCTCTTCTCTACTGCCACAAAAAGCTTCAAGTTGATTTTATGGATGGTTGGACAGGAATAATTGATCCTCAATTTAATCAATATTTACTATCATCAGTGTGCAAAGCACTCTGGAGGATTTGATTTAATCAACAAAATGTTCACTTCCCCATAGGTCTAGAAGGAGTGAGAACACATGTAAAACTAACAGTAGTAACAAGGAATGTGCTAAGAGTTTTAGAAAGTCCTTTATTCTACTTGGGATAACATTAAGGAAATGAGTAAAATGACCTTTTGACCTCAAAATTCCACTTTTATGAATCTTACCCCTAAAAGGTAGAACTACCCCATATGCATCAAAATAGTTACAGCAGTATTTTTTGCTGGAGAAAAGCATGGAAAAAGTAGAAACCCATGGATTGGGGAATGGCAAAATAAATTGAGCTAAGTGAATATAAAGGAATATTAACTAATCAGTAAAATATGAAAAAAAAGAACAACATGAAACAATTTATATGAATTGATACTAAGTGAAATAATTAGAAGCCCAAAAATAATATTCTCTCTGACTACATCAATGTAAATAAGAATAACAAGAAAGATAAAACATAAGGAACTGAATGTTGTATGATTAAAATACCCATGCCAGACACCAAAGAAGGGTTAAGAAAATCTATCTCTCTTCCTTCTTTAGAAGTATTGAGGTTTCTGTGCCATAATAGCCCCTCCTAGCATATGCTCCTTGGTCTTTTTCTCCATTACTGGTATCAAACTCTTTATCCAGCCCTCATTGACCAATGCCGTGGGTATTGCTCCAAACCCAGTGGCTTTGTGCTACTCCCACATGGTCTTTGTTAATTGCCTAATTCCAGTCACTGGAATAGAGGTCCCCAAGCCATAGCACCTGGTGTCCTCAATGACCCAGGTGGAAGAGGGGATGAAAGACCAGGGGCATGAATCTACAACAATGCCAAATTCACTTTTCAGTTTTTTCTGAACCCATCCCTGGATTCCCTCAGGGCTGTTGCTAGTCATTTGAGTTTTATATGCTCATGCACAGTTGCTTTCTAGAAATCACTGACACTTGTTTGGACAACCAGAATCATTTTGAGGTTCCCAAAGTGCAGGTGACATTCTTGGGGTTTCCCTTAATTCAGACCTGGTTAAGTTGCTTTCTGATTTTGCCAGGTATGGGGCAGAGGGTGTAGCCTTTTCAGGGACATACCATTGGCAAACTAGATGCAGGGCTAAGTTAGAGAAAGAGGAGGTGTTGGAATAATGCATATTTAATAATTGATATATTGGTTAATTTCATGAAACTGCTCCCTTATTTTTGTCATTTCTTATGAAGAATGGCGATCTGATTTGGGAAAAGTTACATTTGAAAATGAAAGTAATGTAAAAATTCAAGAGATCAGTGATATTTAAGTGCTTTGTTTTCCTGAGGTTAGCAGTAGAAACAAAATCATCTCCATTTTCAGTAGAAGGAAATGAGAAGTGACTTTCCCCCAGGTCATGTGGTTAGAAGCTTTAAGACTTTGATTTCACCTCTCTATTCCTTCCCAGTCTAGTGTTTTCTCTCCTATATCACACTTACTCTTTCTGCAAAAGGCAGAATCTAATAAATACAAAGAAGGAAGCACAGAGGAGTGACTAGTTGGGGCCCCGGGCGTGGGGGGGGGGGGGGTTGGGGGGAGAAGTGACATAAAAAGCTTTAGATCTTAAAAATCTTTGGCACCAGAAAAAAAAATCTTATGGTTATTTGATATAAGGAAAATCTGTTGAAAGCTCTGAGAGATTAAGAAAGATATCAGAATTGCCGTATTATTTCTATTCCAGTCCTCTTCACTCAATTTGAGGGGGCTATCTCATGAAATTGGGGGTATCTTTGAAAAGGAAAAAAATGTGCTCATATGGTGAAAAATGTGCTATGATTAAGGACTCAATAACAGTCCACACTCAGGTTTCAAATAAACCAGGTGTTCAGGAAACATTACCTGTATTCAGACCAACATAGTATTTATCCTACATATCCGAGCACCTGCAAACTTCCCCCAAGGATAGGCTGATATTTTCCCTATCCTATTCTTTACTATAATCGTTCCCATCCTATCTCTCTATGTCTTCTCAGCCACTTTCAGGAAATATTCTCCATGTTCCAGTCCAGTTATCGAATTTTGACCTTTCTTTTTAGATTTAACTCATTTTATTTAACAAGGAGGCTTTTTCTTCCTGCTTCAGTCAATAGTATTCTCTTCCTTTCTTAATATCTTTTATCACTCTTATGGTCTTAGATTCATGAATTTAGAGCTGGAAGGGACTTTAAAAGCTAATTTAACATTTGTAATTCATGTTATATTTGTAAATTCATTTTACATTTGAGATAACAGGCACAGAAAAGAGACTTACCAAGAACATACAACTAATAAATTCCTGAGGTAGATATCTTATTTTGAAGTCCTAATTTTAGTATTTTGGTACATATTATAGCATAATTTTTTTCAGATTTACAACCTATCTCCTCTGTTGCTCTAACTAGATTGCAATCACTGACAGAAGGGTTTTGTCCTATTCTGTTTTCCCATCTTCATAATCTGGATGAAAAAGTAACTTTACCAGGAAAATTTCTGTGATACTTTCTTTTTTGAAGTGATCTGATCTCATAATATTTTGTCTTTTTCTTGTGAACTTTATTCTAATTTATACTGCGTTTGTCTGAGAACATGCCTTAACTCTTCAAATAGAATACTTATTTCTTGAGAACAGGAATCATATTCCATTTATCTTTATATATTCCTCCAGGCATACTGTATTGAAGGTATTATTTCTAACTCATGATTTAATCAGTGTGAATGTTCCTTTCACCTGAATCTTGCCTGTACAGATCATGCTACACTATGTCTTAGGAATCAATCCTATGAGCTCTTTGGATTTCAGTTACTTGGCATCTTAGTAGTCCTCTTGTCTTGAGGGATACATAGCAGAGCTCAAATTCAGCCTAGTTCCTATGATTCAAAACAGTCTAGTTAGAGACACAGAATACACATGTATTTTTTCGATTAATTATACTAATGATGGGTATTTGATGTGGTGAATTAATGAATGAATAGTAAATGAAAAAGACATTTTCTTGGTTCTTTCTAAACATCGACTCATGTACTGGAAATACAAATTAAAAAACCAAGATGTTTTCTGCCCTCAAGAAGTTCAAGTTCTTCTTTTGTAAAAAAGTTTTTTATTTAGTATTTTATTTTTCCCCAGTAATATGTATAAATAGTTTTTACTATTCCTTTTTAAAACTTGGAGTTCCAAATTCTCTCCCTTCCTCTCTTTCAACCCCCAAAACTCATTGAGAAGGCTAGCAATTTATGTTAGGTTATATGTGTATAGTCAAGCAAAACATTTCCATAAAAGTTATGCTATGAAAGAAACCATTGGTTGAAAAAAACTCAAGAAAAATAAAGTAAAAAAGAGTATGCTTCAATCAATATTCAGACAGCATCAGTTCTTTCTCTGAAAATGGATAGCAGTTTTCATCCTAAATCCTTTGATGCTGTCTTGAATTGTTTAGCTGGGAATAGCTAAGTCATCCACAGATGAATATAAAATATTGCTGTCACTTTGCACACAATACATTTCACTTTGTATCAGTTCATGTAAGCCTTTTCAGAATTTTCTGAGAGCATCCTGTTCATCAATAGTATTCTATTACTGTTACAAACTACAATTTGTTCTGCTATTTTCCAGTTTTTTAACCTCAGAATTATTTTAATTTGTATTTGAATCAATAGTAAGTTAGAACATTTTAATATAGCTATAGAGAACATTGATATCTTATTCAAAAGTTTCAAATCTGTTGATAGTTTATGAATTGGGGAATGACTCTTTTTTAAATTTAACTCAGTTCTTTATATTTGAGAAATTAAGCCTTTATCAGAGAAATTTGTTTCAATTTTTTTTCCAGTTACTATTGCTAAGTGTATTTCCATCCACCCTATTTCCCTACCCCTTTTTGTTCTATTCTTGTGTTTTGCTCTGATTAGTCCCTTGATGAATCTCCCCTCCTTTCTATCACCACCCTCTTCTCTCATCCCTTTTACCTCCTGCTTTCCTGTAGTGTAAGTTAAGTGTCTATGCCCAATTGAGTGTGTATGTCCCAGGCTTCTGGATTTTTTGCATTTATTTTCAGAGATATTTCTAGGAACCTGCAAGTTTTTAGTTCTTTCAAGGTGGTATGGTCTTAGTGAATGTTTTTCCTACTCTCCTGGACTGTGCTCTGGTTTGTAGGTGACCCATAGGCACTCCTTTCTGCTCTGGAACTGTGAGGAGTGTCCCTGACCCTATGCGATTCCGAGCTTTATTGTGCCCCTGCTTCTCTTCTTCCTTTGCCCCTGACCCAGGGCTGTGACCTAGATCTGAGTATGGACAAAGCAACAGAATGCTGCCTCAGTGCTACCAAAGAGACCTTTGTAATCCCCTTCTGATCCTCTTACTGTCTGTGGACCTGAAGCTCTAGGAGCAAGTGCTGCTGCAGCTGATTGATTGACTCCCAAGGGTCTGTGCTACTGATGCCTACAATGGACTGTGCTCCACACCCACTCTGCTGCAAATGGCTTTTCTTACTGACCTTTCAAGTTGTCCTTGGCAATCTCTGGGCTGAGAAGGCTGGAAACGGCCACTGCTGCCATTGTCCCAGTCACCTTGCTGTCTTTTCTGGGATTTCCGGGATTGGTCAGCCCTATAACAACTTGTGCTGTATTGTGTTTCTATCACTTGGATGCAACACATGTGTCCTACTGATCTTCCAAGTTGTTTTAGACTGGAAAATTGTTTTACTCTGTCTTTTCGTGGGCTCTGTCTTTCTTGAATTTGTTTAGAGTCATTTAAAAGTGTTTGGAGGAGTTTTGGGGGAGAATTCAGGAGAGTCATTGCCTTTACTTGTCATCTTCAGCAAACCTCTTTCGCTTAAATTCTAATGGTGTGGAAACAATATATGAAGTATGACCAGAAGGAGATGGCAAATGCTAATGATTTTTTACAATTTAGCATCTGAGTTAATAGCAAGGTCCTAAGATCATAGACTTAGAGTTGTAAGTGACCTTATAAATTACCTTGTCAATATATTCATGCGTCAAATTAGGAAATTGCTGGAAAGTTTAAGTGACTTTTATAGGATCAAATCAATATCAATTGGTAGATCCAAAGTATGAACTCAGATCTTTTGAATTCATATTCAAAACTTTTCTGGGATTTGAATCCAAATCCACTGATTACAAATCCATTTTGATTTTCCCTACCAATAGCCTCTGCAACATCACCAATCATGAAATATGCTCTTTAAGAACTATAATTTTTGTTCATTTCCTTGGAAATTCTTTAAAAGTGGGGATTTCCAGCATGGAGCAAAGATGGAAGCATGAAGTTAATATGTTCTCTGAACTTTTTCTTACCAAAGATAAATGAAGTCTCTGCACTGACATTCAAACTACAGAATCTTACCAAGAAAAAGAAAAGATCCAAAGAAGTTTTCAATGATAAACATCATAGGGGATCTTCAGTGAAGGTCTGTCTCTTTGGAGAAAAAGGGGAAGCAGAACTGGATGGAGTAGAAGGCTTTTAGCCATTATGCAGTCCAGGTCCCAACAGCTTGACAAGAGGTCACCACAGCTAGATTGCAAGCCAGCTGGGAGGGTCCTAACCCCTGGGAACACTGGGGCAAAAGAAAGGACTGGGTTGGGAACAAAGTCAACACCTGATCACAAAGGGGGAAGTAAATCTCTGCAACAGCAAGACCTGGACTGCATAGGCAACACTGGCCAGTGACAACTCAGGGATCAGACTCAAGTCCCAGCATAAAAAACTTGGATCTATACTCCCTACACCCCAGGAGCAGAGCTAAAACAACAAAGTGCAAAAAAAGATAAAAGAGTGCTCACTTTATAAAACTACTTTGCAGATAAAAATAATAACAATGCCATGTTGAAAGAAGAAATCAGTGACAAATCACTCACAGGTCATGTCTCAAAAGAGTCTATGAATTGGACTCAAATCCAAAAGCTCATAGAAGAGTTTAAAATTAATTTAAAAACCAAAGAAGAAAAAGAAGAAAAATGGAAAAAAAGAAATGAGAGTCATGCAGGAAAATTATGAAAAACTGACCAGAGAATGCAACGCCTTTAAAAAGGAAACACAACATCTCACACCCTATACCAAAATAAGGTCAAAATGGATACAGGATTTAGATATAAAGAGTGATACCATGGATAAATTAATATACCAAGAAATATTCTATTAGATTTACGGAAAGGGGATAAATTTATGACCAAACAAGAATTAGAGCACATGATAAACTGCAAAGTGAATGATTTTTGACTATATTATCTTAAAAAGTTTTTGCATTAATAAAATCAATGCTGGCAAAGTTAGAAGAAAAGCAGAAAGCTGGGAAATAATCTTCACAACTAGGAGTACTGATAAAGGTCTCATTTCTAAAATATAAAGAAAATTGCATCAAATTTATAAGGTTACATGTCATTCCCCAATTGATAAATGTCAAAGGATATGAATAGGCAGATTTCAAATAAAGAAATTAAAGCCATATATATATATATATATATATATATATGTATAAACATATTAAAAATGCTCCAAATCATTATTAGAAAAGTGCAAATTAAAACAGTGAGGTATCATCTCACACCTGTCAGATTGGCCAAGATGAGAAACAGGGAAAATCATCGAAGTTGTAGAGGTTGTGGGAGGATTGGGACATTGATGCACTGCTGGTGGAGTTGTAAATGGATCCAAACTTTCTAGAGAGCAATATGGAACTATGCCCAAAGAGCAACAAAACTGTTCATACCTTTTGACCTAGTACTTCTAATTCTAGGTCTATATCCAGAAGAAATAGAAAAAAGGAAAAAAGTCCTACAAGTTCCAAAATATTCATAGTCAGCTCTTTTTGTAATGTGTGGATCAAACAACAAATAATAGAAATAATCAATAATTATGTACAAGAAATTGATGATAATGAGACATCATACCAAAATTTATGGGATGCAGCCAGGTCAGTTTGAGGGGAAACTTTCTATCTCTACATGCCTATGTGAGTAAAATAGAGAAAAAGGAGATCAATGTAACTAAAAAAGCCAGGAAAAGAACAAATTTCACATCCCCAATTATACTTAGAAATTCAGAAAATCAAGGGAGAGATTAATACAATTGATCTTATAAATAAAACCAAGAGTTGATTTAATGAAAAAGTCAAAAAAAATAGACAAAACTTTGGTTAATCTGATAAAATAAAAAGAAAGAAGACAACTAAATCAGTATCAAAAATAAAAAGAATGAACTAACCACTAATAAGGAGAAAATAAAAGAGATAATTCAGAGCTATTTTGCCAAAATGTATGTGCCAATAAATTGAGTAACCTGAGTGAAATTGATGAATATTTACAAAAATACAAATTTCCCAGATTAACAGAAGAGGAAATAAAATACTTAAATAATACCATTTCAGAAAAAGGAATTGAAGAACCCATCAATAAACTCCCTGAGAAAAAATTCTCCAGGTTCAGATGGATTTACAAGTGAATTCTACCTGATATTTAAGGAACAGTTAATTTCTATTCTACATAAAATTTTTTAAAAATAGGAGAAAGTTTCTGCCAAATTCTTTTTATGACACCAACATGACACCTAAACCAGGAAGAACCAAAACAAAGAATATTTTAGACCAATCTCCCTAATGAATATTGATGCAAAATTCTTAAATAAAATTTTAGCCATGAAAATAAAGCAAGTTTTTACTCATATAATACGCCATGATTTATACTAGGAAGGCAGGGATGGTTCAGTATTAGAAAATCACTCAACATAATTGAACATATCAATAGTAAAACCAACAGGCATCAAATGATTATCTCAAATACATGCTGAAAAAGCCTTTGGTAAAATACAAAATCCATTGTTATTAAAACACTAGAAAGTTTAGGAATAAATGGAATTTTCATTCAAAATAATAAATAATATCTATCTAAAAACCATCAATAAATATTATTTGTAATGAGGATGAACTCAGATCATTTCCAATAAATCAGGGATGAAACAAGGATGTCCATTATCACCATCACTATTCAATATAAGTATTAGAAATGCAAGCTTTAGAATTAAGAGAAGAAAAAGAAATTGAAGGAATCAGAATTGGCAATGAGAAAACAAAGCTTTCACTCTTTGCAGATGATATGATGGTATACTTAGAAAATCTGAGAAAATCATCTAAAAAATTCCTTAAAAAATAACAAATTCAGCAAAGTAGCAGGATATTTCTATATATTAACAACAAAACCCAAGAGCTAGAGAGATAAAGAAAAATTCTATTTAAATAGACAACATTAAATACTTGGGTATCTACTTCCCAAGATAAACCCATAAACTGTATGAACACAATTACAAATCACTTCTCATCCAAATGAATTCAGATCTAAATAATTGGGAAGGTCAAGTTAATATAATAAAAATGACAATTCTACCCAAATTAAATTACTTATTCATTGCCATACCAATCAAACTACCAAATGCCTACTTTAGTGAGCTAGAAAAAACCCAGAAATAATATTCACCTTGAGCAGCAAAAGGTCAAGAACAGCAAAGGCACTGATGAAAAAAATGTAAAGGAAGCTAGCCTACCTCAACCAGATCTCTTTAAGCAGTCACCAAAACTGCCTGGTAATGTTTAAGATATAGAAATAGAATAATAAATCAGTGGATTAGGATAGGTTCAAAAGAAACAGTAGTAAATGACTATGGTAATCTACTGCTTCACAAACACAAATACATTAGCTTCCAGAATAAGACATCACATTTTGATGAAAATTGTTCAGAAAACTAGAAAATAATATGGCAAAAACTAGGCATATATCAAAATAAGTTCAAAATAGGCACAGGATTTAGCCATAAAGGGTGACACCATAGATAAATTAATAAACCAAGAAAAACTCTTATCTATCAGATCTATGGAAAGGGGATAAATTTATAACCAAACAAGAAATAGTAGACATTATAAACTGCAAAATGAATGATTTTGACTATATTAAATCAAAATGTTTTTACTCACTAATATAATCAATGCTGCCAAACTCAGAGGGAAAGTAGAAAGCTGGGAAACAATCTTTGCAACTCAGAGTTCTGATAAAAGTCTCATTTCTAAAAATGAGAATTTCATCAGAATTATAAAGGTACAAGTTATTCTCCATTTAATAAATGGTCAAAAGATATGAATAGACAGTTTTCAAATGAAGAAATTAAAACTATACATGATCATATGAAAAAATGCTCCAAGGTGCATCTAGGTGGCACAGTGGATAGATCACTGGCCCTGGAGTCAGGAGGATCTGAGTTCAAATCCAGCCTCAGACACTTAATAATTACCTAACTGTGTGATCTTAGGCAAGTCACTTAAACCCCACCATTGCCTTGCAAAAAAAAAAGAAAGAAAAAGAAAAACATTATCCAAAACATTATCAGAGAACTGCACATTAAAACAACTCTAATATATTAACTCATACCTATCAGATTGGCTAAGAGAATAAAAAGGGAAAAATAATCAATGCTGGAGAAGTTGTGGGAGGATTGCAACATCATTGCATTGCTGGTGCAGTTGTCAATTGCTCCAACCATTCTGGAGAGCAATATGAAACTATACCCAAAGAGCAATAAACCTGTTCAGTCCCTTTGACCCAGCAATTCCAATCCTAGGCCTACATCTAGAAGAAATCATAATAAATGGGAAAAGCAGCACATGTTCCAAAATATTCATAGCCCCTCTTTTTGTAGTGACAAAGAACTGGAATTTGAGGGGATGCTCATCAATTGGAGAATGGCTAAACAAGTTATGGTACATGAATACATGAATACCATCGAATACTATTGTTCTATAAGAAACCATACATGGTCTAGGGTCTAGAGAAGAATAGAATTACGGGATCTGATGCTTAGGAAAGGGAGCAGAACAAAGAGAAAAATACACAACATGTTTGGAATGTGATCTGCATTCAAATCGTGCTTTAGACACAAGTGCAAGTGATTTAACCTTCTGGTCTAACTCTCTTCATAATCAATTTAGAAAGAGAATATTAATAGTACTTAACCTACATTACAAGGTTGTTGTGAGAACTAGATAAGATAATTGGATATAAACTATTTTTAAAATCTTAAAGTGCTTTGTAAATATTAGCTATTATTATTTCAGGCATGATCACTCTTAGACTATATATATATATACATATATATTAGAATTATATTATATATATATATATATATGTTTGTGCAAATGTATATAGAACTGAGCTTACATTAGGGATTGAAAATACTGGATTTTGCACGACCACTGCTATTTTCTCATCCTTTTCCATAGCCATATATATGATTAAAGCAAAGAGTTTCATAACCAAATTTGAAAGTCACACTTTTAGGAGGATATTATCAAATTTTAGACTCTGCAAATGACTTAGATCCTGTCATATCTTGAACTTAATCTGTTAAAAACTCAATTCAGCATCTTTCCCTCTAAACTTTCCTCTTTTCTAAACTTACCTATTTTTGTCAAAGATGTCATTCTGCTAGTGTCTCAGGTTCATGATCTTGGCAGGATTCTGGGTTTTCACTCTCATACAGAAAATCAGTTTCTGAATATTTCTGTATCTACCTTTACAAAAATTCTCACATTTGGCCCCTTCTTTTTTTTTAACAAGGATATTAACTTAGATTAGTATTCAATAGCTTTCCTTAATATAATTATAATAATTTCCTCATTGGTCTCCTTGACTCACATTTCTCATCACTCTAAAGCAACTCAACACATGGTTGCATTTGATTTCCCTTAAGTGCAAATCTAAGCACTTGACTCCCATACTTAATTCCAGAGTCTTTCTATTATTCCTAAGATAAAATATAAATTCCGTCTATTATTTAAAGCCCTGAACAATGGGACTGCAACCTAAAAATTACCAGTCTTAATGAACATTCCATTCCATCTCACAATATCAATTCAATTTTTTTCCCATTCTGCACTCACAGTACTTTATGTCTTGCTCTGGTTATCCTCAAGTCTCAAATGCAAATTTTCATAACCATAGAATCTTTGGCTTTTAAGAGATAGCCCAAGTATTAACTTCTATATGTAATATTTTCCCAAATGCTAATGACCAAACTATTTTATATTTAGCTATTTTAGGTTACCTTCCTGAGTTTAATCTAACTTCAGACACTTACTAGCTATATGAACTTGAGCACTTCACTTAATACTTTTTTACCTCAGTTTCCTCCTCTATAAAAATGAGCTGGAGAAAGAAATAGCAAACTACTCTAGTATCTTTACCAAGAAAACCCCAAATCTAGTCATAAAGAGTAAGTCATAACTGATAATGACAATTGCAAATAACAGCATATTTTATATGCACTTCAGTCAGTCATCTGATTAGCATTTATTAAGCTCAGGCTATATGTGGAGTTGAAGCCAAGGAGTGCAGCTAATGAGAGATGAACCCTTTTTAAATGGAGACTTTGGAGGAGTTCTTTGCTGTGCTCACCAGCCCTCCAATCAGAGAGTCAGAGTATGCTGAGAGTATTGAAGAAATGGGAGTTAAAATCTTCCAGATAAAATCTCCCAGAATGTTGTGTTTTCTTGGTGGCAATTTTCCCCTGGGAGAATGATAATGATTGAGTCAGGACAAAGACTACTCAAACTAGATGGAAACTATCTCTTATCTTCCTTGAAACAGCTTCCTACCCTCCCTTCTCTCTCTGGCTATAGCTTGAAAGCAACATCTAGGACAATTCAAGGTTTTCATTTTTATAACAAAACATCAAGTTCTTTTTAGCTATTTACCATAAGTTTGGGAGCAGATACTAGAGTTCCCGTTTGGTTAACTGGAACAAGGAGTGGTAACTTGGCTCATACCTTGCAGTTGTGACTTGTGAGATTTAAAGACTTCCCTAGATGCTATCACTACAGTTTATCTTTGACTGCTCCTATATCTTTCTTAAGGAGAATCCTAAAATGAACTCACAGCTAAACTTTACCTCAAGCTTTGTGTTGGTCCTATACTGCACATACACAACCAGGTCTGTAGATAGAAAATAAAAGCACCAGGTCCCTATTAACCACATTCTCTATGATTTTTTGTTGAAAGCTCAATTTCAGTCAGCATTTATTGGGCAACTAATAATAGTATTTCATTTACATCAGCACTAGAGAAGAAACAAAGATTAACTTCTGCTGCTACTGTCATATCTATACATCATTACTCAATGAGCTGCATGATCTTAGTCTAAACTTTTTTTTTGTTTTGCAGTTCATTTTTACAGTGTTTCATTTGATCCTTGAACAACCATGTGAAGAAGGAAGGAAAGAAGGAAGCTAGGAATTTGAGAAGGGAGGAAGAAAAGAAAGGAAAGAAAGTAGGAATGATGGAAGAAAGAAGGAAATGGGAGAATGTTTCTTGTCTAGGTTTTCTGTTCCTTGATTATAATGCTGGCATACATATTAATCATAATATAGATCATAGAATCCAGTACTCATTCAAATGAATGAACTTAGTCTAGAATTTCTTATTCCACTCCCCTCAGGATGTGAACTTCCTTATCTGTGGAATGAAAGAGACTAAACAAGTTCTAAGATCCTATATTCTCCCAGCAAAATCACAGCAATTCAGAAGAAAGAGAAAGGAGGTGGACTGGCCCCGTTCCATGAAAAGAGCAAACTGTAGAACTGTTTATAAATGCAATTTTATTATTTCAAGTATTATTCATATACACCAAGATATAAAAATAGATACTAATAAGTTAAATAATCTAATGAGAGCAATTTACAATAGCAAAATTGCAATTATATAACAATGCATCCAAATATACAAGTCCTTTAACTCATGTGATTGTCAGCAAATGAGACCTGCAATTACTAACCATTACTACAGTCGGCTGGAACAGGCTCCTAGTTTCACTTTAACAAATGCTAATTTCATGTTGTTTTAACTTAATTCTCAACGGGTATGGATTTGGGGCACTTACCAGAGTTGCTGCCTCTTGCAATTCACCATCACCATTAGATTTTATCTTTTCCAAATTTCAGGGCTCAACTTAGATGCCACCAAGAATATGAAGGCTTCCTTGGTTTCCTCCTGTAAACTCTCCTTCAAAAATAAATTTGTCTTTCTGAAATATTTAATTTTACTTTGTATTTATTTATTACATTGATATTATAACTGTTTCTTAATAGGCAAGTATTCCTCAAGTTATTATACTTTGTATGGTTTTAGTTTTCTAATCTGTAAATCAATAGGGTAAGATTAGATTAGGTGTGATAGTCTTTCAGTTGGAACAGTCTATGATTTAAAGAATATTGGAATCTTTGCCTCATTCCCAATCAGAAGATAACTTTCTTTGAAGCTAAAGACTTGAGGACAATAGGAGAGGTTATATAGGATTTAAGAAGGTTAAATGTTATCACACTTCAAATAAAAGGGGAGATAATGGAGTCTGCAAACTATATTTTGGTGAGCTTGAATTTGAATCCTGGAAAAATTCTATAATGCTTTATTAAATGGAGGGTTAGTAAACATAAAAAGAAAGCAGTAAACAAAAAGGTGAAACAAGACTTCATCAAGAAAATCATGAGAATCGAATTTTAAATTTACTAGAGTATAGACTTAGATCTTAAGGAAACATCTAAGCAAATTTTTCTATTATTTTTATGGACAAGATAGAATGAGCTAACATATGAGATTGATTTCAAACTGGATGAATAGTTGCAAGTATAGTCTTTAATAGTTCAATATCAATTTGGAAGTGGGGTTTTCTGGGCATTAAGTGTTTATACCTGTGCTATTGAATACTCTTATCAATCACTTGGATTACTGCATAGATAACATGCATGATCAATTTATACAGGATAGAAATGGGAGCAATAGCTTGCATGTTTGTTGACTAAGCCAGGATGCAAAAAGAGTTCAATGAGGTGAATTAAGCATTTGCCATGTAAACTATTTAAGAGTGATAACTTTTATTATTTTATATTGGTATCTCCAGTAGCTACAATTTGTCTATTTCTAAATCTAAAACTTGAAGGTAACTTAAAGAAATCATCAATGCTTTGAGTTAAAATTTTTAAAAAGGCACTGATTTAAGTTGGATTTGTCATGATCCCATCATAGATCTGTATGTGTATGTGTGTGTGTGTGTGTGTGTGTGTGTGTGTGAAAATCTCAAAGAAATTCCTAGCAATGCAATTCAAGCTCTCTGCATTTAAACTTAGGATGTTGTATTATGAGGCACTGAGAGTTTAAGTGATTTGCCAAGACAAAACAAAACAGTACATGTCAGAGACTGATCATGAACCCATATATTTGTGTTGAAAGAGAGAGAGAAAGTGCTTTATGGAGATTTGTGATTAATTGGGTGATTTTAGGGCTATTGGTAGTTCCCAAACATTCTTTCCCATAGGACAGTGCACTCAGTGAGAAACTCTCAGAAAAAAATAAAAAATGACTCAAAATATTCTGAATGTATAGTCTGTAAATATAGAAAATTTAGAGAGAACAAGAAATTTCACAATACCAATGTCAGTTTGTGAAGCAAAGGTTAGGTAAGAGGTATAGAAACCAGAAGAAGATGAATTGATATGGCTTTGAGTACAGTAATAAATTATTAATTTCTAAGACAATTGTATATTCCGTTTGGGATTAAAACACTCTTCTTTTTTAATTGGTTGATCATTGGTTTGGTATCTTTGCACTCTGGGATTCCAAAGTTCCAGGGTTTATTTCACCCCAAGAAGACTGAACTCCCTCTAGTCCCTACTTCTACTATAGAGAAGCAACATTTACCATCATTAGTAAATTCTTCACTGATCAGTCTAAAATGACTTTTCTATGCCCTATTCCATGCTGCCTCTTCATGTTTTAGGCTTCTCATGTTTGACAAAGGGGGAAAAAGTTACAACTTTACTTCAATCTGAAAATCGCAAACCAAATGACTGCAAATTCTTAGAAGTAGAGGAGAAATTAATTAATGAAATTTCCTTGCATTTAGTGTTTATCTATTATCTTGGACAGAAAAATTCTTTTCAGACTATTCACTGCACCTTTTCTTGTGTTAATGTCCCAATTTTCGAAAAAAAGAGAAACTAGCAACCAAAAGGAGCTAGATAAAATAGTCTTTAGGCATTTAACAAATTAGATACAGGAAATAGATGAAGATATGTCCAAATCTAAGCCTGTGAAGTTAGATGATTTTGTTCCTTTGGAATTCTTTCTTTTAGAACATGTTATTTAAGTTCTCAATACAAACATCAGACTATATTGATTTGCAAGGGCATTGCTAAGCTTTTGTTTTTCCTTCACTTGAAATCATTACAGAATCCAAAGAAACTTCAATTGAAATGCTGGGGAAACACCAAGTCATTTATCAAAGAAGGGGGTGGGAGGGAAGGATGTAAATATAAATGTAATTAAACAAGCAAAAAAAAGTGTCCTATGTATACTCTAAGAAAGCACATTTCTGAACATCCACCATGAGTTTTCTCTTTCCATTTATTATTTCCTGAACAAGAGAGGAAATGGTTCTATTAGACTCTGTCCTATGAGATCATAGCTGTAACACACACACTAACATGTAATTATAAGGTAGAGACAATTAATACAGAGAAGAGGGACTCGCATTAAGAAGGATAAGGCATTTTTTCTTACAGAAGGAAGGACTTTTACTGAGACTTGAAGGAGTCAGGAAGCCAGGATGAGATGAAGAGAGGGATTATTAAAGGCCTGGAGTACAGCTAATAAAAATGCATAGAGTCAAAGAGTGGAGTGGACAAAGGAGGCCAATGTCATTGGATGGAAGAATGCGGAAAATATAGTAAGACAGAAGAAAACCTGGAAGGATAAGAGGTGTGCAAATTGGGAATGTCCATTGGAGGGTTTTATATTCAGTCATGAAGGTTATAGTGAACCACTGGAATTTATTTAATAGGAGGTGATGGTGACATTGTGTTAAGGAGATCAATCAGAAGCTGTTGTAATATTTAAGAGGTGAAGTGATAAGGGCCTGTGCTAGGGTCCTAGTAATCTCAGGTTAGAGAATATGGGATAAATGAGAAATGCTATGAAGGTAGAATTGATACATCTTCACAAAAGATTGGTTTGTAGACAGAGAAGAATTAGGAAGAGGGAAAGCAATTGAAGATAATAGATTGTAAGCTTGTATGACTATGAGGCTAGTGGTACCCTCAAAAGGATTAGAAAAGTCTATAAGGAAGAATGGGTGAAGAGAAAATAATATCAATTTTGGATCTGTTAAGTTTAAGATGTTTGAAGGATATCTATTTTTGAAATTTCCAAGAGGCAGTTAGAGAATCAAATTGTCTAGATAAGTAGATTTGAGGAGCAGCAGCAACAAAAACATAATTAAAATCCTGGAAAATGATGAGAAAACCAAGTGGAACAGCATAGAGAAAGAAGTAAAGATGGTTCAAGGCAGAGCCCAGGAGAATACCCACCTTTGATAGATATGACCTGAATAAAAATCCAGCAAGGAAGAATTTGAACTCAGGTTTTCTAGACTACCCAAGTTCATAGCGTTTATCAATTATATCATCTAACTACCTTCTTAGGGATTGAAAACAGTAATTTTATCTCTGAATATCCAGTACCTGGTTCCAAATACCACTTAACAAATGCTTTTTTATTGATTAATTAATTGATTAACAACAATAGCTTTCTTTAGATATTCCAAAATCAGTCATATCAAAGATTTTGACTTGTTTTCTTTATAGTCAATATTAAAGGTAGTTGGAGACAGGTTTCAGCTCAAAAAGCAGAATGTCTAACCCATAAAGGCTGAGTATGGATTGAGCTGCTACAAAAGGAAATGAACTCCATAACTGGAGATATTCAGAACTGACTCTATATTTCACAAAGATTTAGAGAAGGGATTTGGACATCTAGTAGGGGACTGAACTGCATGACAGCAACAATAACATGAAATCTTAAGACCTCCCATGGATGACTTTCAAATGAATTCCACAGACAACATGATTACAACAAAACTTTGAATAAATTACTGAGCTTTGAAATTTTCATCACAGTAACAGGGTAGTATATTAATATACATTATTATATATTAATATATCATATATTATTATAATATATATATTAGTGAGGGCTAGATCACCAGAAATTACAAGCTGGACTAATTGATGACTAAATATTTTGTAGGGAAATGTTAGAAATGATGAAGATCATTAACAATGTACATTGGAAAAAAAATTATACTCACCAAATACCTAGCAAGACATTATCAGGATACCAGAATTATACATCAGAAACTTTTTTTATCACAAGGGTAGTTTCAAAGCTTTTCTTGTGAAATCAAAAATTTAACCTAATTGGAAATGGCCATTATTATTATTCACAATAGTATGGCTCACAAACTCATAGACATAATATTTGCATATAAAAATTTAAGAACAATAATTTATTGAATTCTACCATATTGAATATGAAAAAATAAAAGGAAGGATTTGGAACAATATAATTTATAACTGAACTCCATCTAAAAACAGAAAAATATTTTTTATTTATTTTATTATAATAACATACGTAGTACTTTAAGTTTTATAAAGGACTTTCTTCAAAACAACCATGTGTTGTAAGTAGTACAAATAGAATTATCATTTCCATTTTACACATGGGGAACCTAAACTTATCAACAGTTAAAAGACACTTTCATGGTCCTATCTAAGTGTCATTTAGGATTTAATTGCAGGTCTCCTGATTCTGATTTCAGAATTCTTTCTTCTATTCCATGTAGCTAGCTCTTTCAATATATTACTACTAAAGATCCCTCATATCTCTGAAATTATATGATTCTAACTTACAGTTAGAAACCATAAAAATCTCATCATTTTTGTCCACCTTTCAAGCTCCTTCATAAGCCAATTTCAATCTGATGATAAAGAACAAGATTTATTACTATTTTATGTTATTATAATACACATTTATGTTGATATTTGAATTCTGCAAAGGTTTTTTATGCATTTTCTCTTTGATCTTTGACTTATGAGATACGTGTGATTATTATTCCATTCTATAGTTGAAGAGATAAGACTTAGTTTAAGTGACTCATTCAGGGTTACAGGATGTTTGAGATAGGATTCAGATAAAGGTCTTTTTCCCCTGAGTTAATCCAAATTTGTTTTTCATATCTTCCTAATAAATACCTTCTTCTTAGTCAAGTAACTTTCTCACAGTTCAATGGAGATCTCATTGTAATTTCTTTTTGTATATTTTACTCACATTATCTCTCCTATGTAGAAAACTTTTATTCCCGTTTTTATATTTGTAAACTTATTTGTAACCACAAACCAATCTTTGAATGCAAGGTGTTATTTTTATTTTTCTCCAAGAAAAAGCTCTTGATTATTCCAGTCACACTTCTATTTTAATTATTTAAATTTCTGTTTCTCTTAAAGAGAATGGACTATTTATTGTGTCTGGGGGATTAACTGTCTTTTTTTTTTTCCTTCAGGTTAGTTCTATTTCCCTAGCTAGATAGTAAGTACATGAGGAGGTACCAAGTTTTTCAGTGCTTTTATAATCTCTGTATAGTAAATGATCAATAAATATTGATTTATTGATTTCTTTAGGTGAGAAAAAATGGTATAGTGGTTGCTCTACATTTTTGAAAACTTGTGTTCATACTTAATGTGTGACTGTGACCAAGACCCTAATGTTCTCTAAGTTTGAGTTTCCTGATCCTTATGATGATTAAAATAGACCTGGATAACTTCCAAGATGCCTTCCTGCTCCATAGACTATAATCAACTTGACTTTTTTGCATAGGGAACAGTACCTTTTGGGTACTTTTTTTAAAGCATGGTGGACAATCCCACAATTTCTATTTAGACAGAAATGATCCAGTCATAGTTCAATTAATACATAAAAGATATACACAAATCTACTGATACAAAACAGCAACATTGAAGAAAATTTATCAATATATTAAAGTAGGAAAAAAAGGAGTTTTATTTAAAAATGCTGAGGAACATATCAAGATCATTAGAACTAAGTGGAGTGACAGCTTTTGGTACATATTAACTTGTCAACCTGCCAGTCAGGAAGCATATAGTAAGTGCTTAGTGCATTTCAGCATTGGGCAAAGTGCTGAGGATACAAAGAAAAGCAAAAATCATCTCTGCTCTCAGGGAGGTAATGGTGAAGATAATGTTGAAGCTATTAGTGCTAAGTTGAACAGTCATTCATCTTTTTGCATGAACTGCAATATGAGTCACCAAGAATTAGGTATTTTAAAATAATGCTAATAACTTTCATTTCTATACTTATTTTGTAGATGCTAATATATTTTCACATTTATCATTTTATTCAGACTTTCCACTCATCATGTGCAGTAGGCATTTTTAACCACATTTTATAAATTGTGGAAAGTAAGATTCCTTGTCAGCCTCAGACATATATCTAGAAATGAGAAAGTGGGAACTTAGTTATAGATTTTCTGCCTCCAAGGCTCATATTACTCCACCCTATTGTATCTCTTTAAAAATTACCAAAACCCCAAATAGACTCATCCAAATAAAAATTTTGATAACTCCTAACTGCCTTCCATTAAAAAAAATAATTCACCAGTTCCCATAGGACAACTGTCAATGATATTTATCTTGTGATATTACTTTTCATTTACATACACCTTATAGGTCCAGTTAATTGGGTAACACATGGGATATATCAGATACTCTTTGTATGGTAGACACCTTACTTGATGCTCTATGTGGTTTCTCCATTTGGAAAACTAGCTTCTCTGCCTGCAAATAGTTATTAAATGCATCTGTGGGAATAATTGGATTTGTATAATTCTCCATGGGGAATTACAAAGTTAAATGTAGAGAATGAGAATTGATCTCAGATATTAGATTTATTACTTTTAGAGTTCAAAGGGAACCTGATGGTGTCACCTCAAATAATTGTTAGTTGTGTGACTCTGAGTAATCCACTCAATCCTGCTTGCCTCAGTGTCCTCATTTGTAGAAGGAGCTGGAGAAGGCATTGGCAAACCACACAAGGATCTTTGCCAAGAAATCTATAGATGGGGTCACAAAGAGTCACACACACACACACACACAACTGGAAGGAATGCATAATAACAACATTGGTCTAACCTAATATCCCATCTGATCCACGAATCACCTTTACAAAAATCCCTTCTTGATGATTCATCAGGTCCTTTATTGAACATTTCTAGACAGGTCAGAGGGACAATCCTTGCATATATGACACAGTAGAAACTATCATGAGTTAAAAACTTTGTTTCCTCTATCTGTAGGTTTTGCTCTATAATGAAGAAATAGGAGGAACCTTAGAGATACATCAGAAACAAGGTTGGTTTGTTAGATTAGGTCAAGGGCAATCAGTGGCTGCTTCTTTGGGCAATATGATCAATTCACACTGGAGTCATGGTTTCTTCTCACTGGGTTTGAATCCAAGTTCTGCCATCCTTTACCAGTGTGACCTTGGGCTAAGTCACTTAATCGCTGTAAGATGAAGGAGATGAATTAGGTGACCTCAGAGATTCCTTTTATCACTGAATCTTGGATCCAACTATCCATTGTCCATTAATCAGCTCATATTGACTTGTTTATGCCATGACTTGAGTTATAATCAATTGTTAAATGGTATTTAAGTGTGATTATGCTGTAAGATATAGAGAAGGGGGATATCAATGAGTGCTAGAAAATCCTAGCTCTGACAAATTACCACCTATTTCATCTTTTGGGAATCATCTCTCAGCTTCAGTTTATTTTTTCTTTGAAATAAATAAATTGGATGGAAGGGTCCCTGAAGTCCTTTCCATTTCTAAAATTGTGATCTTATTTATGTGAAATAAGTCAAAGTGCACTTTAAAGATAGTTAATATTTGTAGGGAGAGACTAGAGAAGTAGATTATAGTACATGTCTTTTTTTACAATTTTATTTATTTAAGGCAATGGGATTAAGTGACTTGCCCAAGGTCACATAGCTAGGCAATTATTGCCTGAGGACAGATTTGAATTTAGATCCTCCTGACTCCAGGGGCCCATGCTCTATCCACTGTGCCACCTAGCTGTGCCCTAGTTAGTGCATTTCAAGGGGAGAAAACATTGACTCAGGATAGAGGTAGAAATAATGATGGAGCCAAATGCACAGGATACTGAGAACCCAATGGCAAAATATTAAATTTCCACCTAGGAAATCAGCAACCACTATAAATCAGTGTATAATTTATTGTTTTGTAGATGTTTTAGTCTTAAAGAAATGATTGAAAAAACACTAACAATGCAGATCAAAGTTAAAAGGGAGGTTTTGGGGGACAATGCTAGCTATTAAACACAAACCACCATGCCCCTGCATGTAGATGTGTCCAGAGACCACTGCAGAAATCACCATAATGAGTGCTAGCCTTATTTTTGAAGGAAGGGTGGAAAAGGCTAGAAGTAAATAGGACCAAATTATGGAATCAGAGAGATTTTGATTGTAATTGGAATAAGTTAATAGATAAAAATTATAGTACCCCTTTCTCTTTGTTGTGGGTTAATTTTCAAAGTACTTGAGTCTGAAGTCTTAGGGTGTTCTGTTTTATGTTTAATAACCTTATTCACCCCCCCCCCAAGTCATCCTTTTAAGTTTAACCTGCATCTATTTCATTACTTCCTTAACTCTAGGTTATCATAAAATTCTTCAAGATCACATCCCAAATAGACAACCCAGTAGCTGTCAATATAAAAACATAAAGAATTTTATAGATTGACCACTAGAGACCATTCAATTCAACCTTTTCATTTTATAAGTAATGAAAATGGATCCAGAGAAGTGAAGTGACTTGCCTATGGTAACATTAGTGACATGACTAAGACTAGAATATGAGCTTATATTGTCTGATCTGGTTATCTCTTATGCTTCATGTTTCTTCCTTAAGGATATGATTTCTCTCTCATCACACTGAATTTGGATCAATGTACAAGGAAACAATGTAAAGATTGACAAATTGCTTTCTGTGAGGGGGGATGGGAAGTAAGATGGGGGGAAATTGTAAAACTCAAAATAAATAAAATCTTAATTACAATACAAGCTTATTACTGTGCTTCTATGGCCATTACACCACATTACACCCACTCCATTTGATAAAGCTGAGAGGTCTTAGAATTGTTTCTTTGAGGGGGTGGCTAGGTGGCTAGGTGGTATAGTGGATAAAGCCCTGGCCTTAGCATCAGGAGTACCTGGGTTCAAATCCGGAGTGTCTCAGACACTTAATAATTACCTAGCTATGTGGCCTCGGGCAAGCCACTTAACCCCATTTGCCTTGCAAAAACCTAAAAAAAATAAAAAAGAATTGTTTCTTTGATCTAAAGCCAAGGTGATAACTGACTACAGGTTCATTTGACAAGTTAAAGAATAACTTTGACTTTCAATTTAAATAGTTCCATAATGACTGATGAACATTTATAGAAGAGAGCAAGTTACCCAAGAGGTGAGACAAATTGGATTACTGCCCAGAGATGAGAGCAAAGTCATTTGCTTTTTGGGCTATTCATTTCAAAGGGAACATCATGTGTCTCTTACTCTCATGTCACTGCTTCTGCTATAAGTCAATACTACATTTTCCCCAAAGTTTAAAAATAAATTAATATATTTTAAGGTGCACATGAATAGAAATAAATACCAAAAGCAAGCACGATAAAGAATATTTTCAAACATATCTCATGAATATATTTTTCATAAGTAGGCCATATTCATATCATACTTTTAACATATAAAGTCCTTTCGTAAAAATTTTGTGAGCTATTATTTTTATTATCTGACATATTACAAAAGAAGAAACTGAGACTTTGGGGATCTATACTGTTTCACTTTCTAATTTTTTTTCCCCAATTCCTCCCTCCAAATGTGGCCAACATTAAGTAAGTCAATCTCATGGACCCCATGTTTACATTATGATCATTCCAACTCCAGTGACTTCCTTCAAATCATTCCCTCCACTTGAAACTGCCTATATTGCACTTATTCAGTTGAAACATTCACAATTTCACTTTTCTCTAACCATAGAGTTGTTAAGAGTAAACTCAGATTATCCAACTCTTAGTCCTTTCCACTCTTAAGATACAGCAATACAAGGACTGTACCATCTCTACAATACATTCATAATGTATTTTAAAAATGTGTTTTCTGTATTTTTGTATGCCATCTCCTAGAGAATAGGATCATAAGATTAAAGACATAGAGTTGAGAAAAAATATAGAGTTGTTTGATCACAGATCCTAGGAAAAAACTCTTTTATTTTAAAGATGGAAAGAACAAAACTGAGGAGCATGAAAGTTAGGAAAGTTAGGAAATTTGCTCATCATCATATACTTACAATGGACTATAAGATGGAGGGAAATGGCCAATTAGGAATCATGAGTGTGAATGTCAATGGGATGAACTCACCTATAAATTGGAAGTAAATAGCAGAACAGATTAGAAGCCAGAGTTCAAAAATATGCTTTTTTAAGAAACATGCTTGAATTAGAGAGAGACACTCAGAGTTAAAATAAGATATTGGAACAAAATCTATTATGCTTTAACTGTAGTAAAAAAGATAGAGGTAGCAATTACATTCTCAGACAAAGCAGTATCAAAAATAGGCTAATTAAAAGAGATAAAATACATATTGCTAGAAAGCAATCAAGTAATATTATTACTAAATATATGCTCACCAAATGGCATAGCATCCAAATTTTTCAAGGAAAATTTAAATAAGTTACAGGATGAAATAGACAGTAAAATTATATTAGTGGGGAACTTCAACTTTCCTCTCTCAGAGCTAACCATAAAATAACTAATAAATTAAATGATGAGATTAATACAAATTTTAGAAAAGTTTGATATGATTGACCTTTGAAGAAACCTGAATTGGGATAGAAAGGAATATACTTTGTCTCAAGTATACATGATAACTTCACCAAAATTGATCATACATTAGAGCATAAAATCCTCATGGTCAAATGTAGAAGAGCAATATTAGATGTTTCTTTTTCATAATGCAATAAAATTACATTCAGTGAGGGGCCAGAGAATCATATGTTAAAAAATTAATTGGAAACCAAATCATTTAATTCTATAGACTGATTGGATTAAAGAATAAATAATAGAAACAATCAATAATTATATTAGAGAGAATGATAATAATGAGAAAATATATTAAAATTTTAGAGGATGCAATGAAAACAGTATTTGGAAACAATGTATACCTCTAAATGCTTACATCAGTAAAAGAGAATGAGCAGAGCAATGAATTGAGCATGGAATTAAACTAAATTAGAAAAAGATTAAAATTCCCCCATTTAAACTTCAAAATGGAAATCCTGAAAAATCAAATGAATGGTTAATACAATTGAAAGTAATAAATGCGGAGTGGCTAGGTGGAGCAGTAGATAGAGCATTGGCCCTGGAATCAGGAGTAGCTGAGTTCAGATCCAGCCTCAGACACTTAATAATTACCTATCTGTGTGGTCTTGGGCAAGCCACGTAACCCCTTGCCTTGCAACACCCCCCAAAAAAGTAATAAATTCCATAACAGAGCTAAGAGCTGCCTTTATAAAAAAAACAAATAAAATAGTTGATTCACTAATTTGACTTAAAAAAAAGAAAGTAGAAAACTAAATTACCAGGATATAACACAAAAAGTTGAATACACATCCAATAAAGATGAAATTAAGGAATCATTAATACTAATTTTGTTCATCTATATGCCAGTAAAAGTAGTAATCTTACTGAAGCAGATAAACATTTCTAAAAATAAAAAATTCCCATATTAACAGAAAAGGAAATAGAATACTGAAATATGAATCTTAGAAAAAAATTGAATAAGTCATAAATTAATTCCATAAGAAAAAATTCCCAAGACCAGATGTTTTTACAAGTGATTTCTATCAAACATTTAAAGAACAATAAACCCCAATACTATATTATCTACTTAGGAAAACTAGAACTCCTTGTTTAGGACTTCTACCAAACTTCTTTTATGGCAAAAATATCGTTATAATATCTTAACAAGGGAGAGCAATAACAGAGAAAGAAAACTGTAAGCCAATTTCCTTAATGAAACATCGATGCAAAAATTTAAAATATTAGCAAAGAGTTAAAAGTAACATATCACAAAGCTCATGCAATATTTATATCAGGAATACAAAGCTGATTCAATATTAGGAAAACTAGCAAATTAATTAATCACATTAATCAGATACATTAATTAGGAAAATTATCAATAACCAAAACATAGAAACCATGTAATTATATCAATAGATGCTTAAAAAACCTTTGACAAAATATAGCACTCATTCCTATTAAATATACTAGAAAAGTAAAGAAACGAATGGAACCTTTCTCAAAATGATAAATTATAGCTATATAAATAAAACCAAGAGTGACATTATATGAAATGGTGATAAACTTGAAGCTTTCCCACTAAGATCACAGGTGAAGCAAGATTGTCCATTACTACATTAGTATTCAATAATGTACTAGAAATTTTAGCTATAGCAACAAGACAAGAAAAATTAATTGAATAAATTATAATAGGCAATGAAGTAAAACTATCACTCTTTGCAGATAATATGATGACATAGAGAAACCTAGAAAATCAATTAAATAAACTAATTTAAATAGCAACTTTCACAAATTTTCAGGATATAAAATAAACCCATGTAAATCATCAGCATTTTTCTATATTACAAAAAAAAGTCTAGGAACAAGATAGAAAAGGAAATTCTATTTAAAATATTTGTAAGCAATATAAAGTACTTGGGAATCTACCTGATAAGAAATACTCAGGAATTGTTTGAAGACAATTATAAAATATTTCATACACAAATTTTAAAGAAAAGATCAATTTTAGCAATATTAATTTTTCATCGGTAAGGCAAGTCAATAAAAATGACAATACTATGTAAGTTAAAACTGATCTGTTACCATATCCTTCCATCTACCAAAATTATTTTATAAATATAGAAAAAAATAGCCACATTCATCTATAATAACAAAAAACAAGAATACTAGGGGAATCAATGATGAGAAAATTTGAGGTAGATCTCAAACTATAATACAAAATGTTGATTATCAAGAAAATCTGGTGTTGGCTAAAAAATAGAGTAGTGGATTGATGAAATATATTATGAACACAATAAACAGTAGAAAACAACCATAGTAATCTAATATTTGATAAGCTCACAGTTACAAGCTTTTTTGTAAAGCAACTCATGATTTGACAAAAATTGCTGGGAAGTCTGGAAAGCAGATTGTTGTAAAGTAGACAGGATGTCAAAGGATAGGAACAGACATTTTCAAATGAAAAAATTAAAGCCATGTATAAACAAATAAAAATGCTCTAAACCATTATTTATTACAGAAATGCAAATGAAAACAACAATGAGGTATTAGCTCACATCTATTACATTGGCCAAGATGAGAAAAAAAGGAAAATGATCCATGTTGGAGAGGTTGTGGGAGGACTGGGACATTGATGCATTGCTTGGTGGAGTTGTGAACAGATCCAACCTTTCTGGAGAACAACTATGGAAAAAAATTATTCATACCCTTTGACCCAGCAATTCCAATTCTAGGTCTATATCTAGAAGAAATTATATAAAGGGGGAAAGTTGTATATGTTTCAAAATATTCATAACAGCTCTTTTTGTGACAAAGAATTGGAAATTAAGGGGATGCCCATCAATTGGGAAAAGCTAAACAAATTATGGCACATGAATACTATAGAATACTATTGTTCTATAAGAAATTGTAAATGGTCGGACTCTAGAGAAGCATGGAATGACTTACAGGATCTGATGCTGAATGAAGGGAGTAGAACCAAGAGAACAAAGTACACGTCAACATCAACATTGTGAGATGAACAACCTTGATGGAAGCAGCTCCTCTCAGCAGTCCAGAGAACTAAAACAACTGTATTTGACTGACTATGGACTATATTATTCCCATCCAGAGAAGAAAAACAAAACAAAACACATGCAAAAAAACCCTTCTGCATCTGCTGAACATTTTATAAAAATTATCTGTTATATATCTCTTTCCCTTAATCCTAATTCCTCATAGAGAAAATTACTAATTTATAAACATATTTATCAAATTATGTATGTAGAATGCTAACCTGACTATTTGCCACTGAGGGGAGGGAGGTGGGAAGGGAGGATGGAAGAATATTTTGTAACCTAAAAATATATATGTGCATAAGGATGAAAATAAATAAATTAAAAAAAATAAAGTAGACAAGGACCCTTATCTCACTCTTTTTATCAAGATAAAATCAAACTGAAGAAATGACAAATATAAAGGTTGACACCACAAGTAAATAGAGGGTTCAAGGGAAAAGGTCAGACCTATTGATTAGGAAAGAGTTTTTTGATCAAACCAAAGATAGAAAGGATCATGGGAAGCAAAACAGATAATTTTGATTATATGAAATGAAAAAGTTTTTGTGCAAACTAATGCAGTCAATTTTAGGAAAAAAACATGAAACGAGGGGAAATTACAGCAAGTTTCTTTGATGAAGATCTCATTCCTCAAATTTTTAAAGAAGTAAACCAAATTTATAAAACCAAGAGGGAGAGACATTCTCCAGTTGATATATGGTGAGAGGATATGAATTCATTTTTTGTAGAAGAATAAATCAAATCTATCAAAAATCCCATTAAAATGCTCTAAATAATTATAGATTAGAAAAATGCAAATAAAATAACTTTAAGATACCACCTCACATATATCAGATTGAATAACATGACAGAAAAGGAAAATGAGAAAAGCTGGAAGGGATGTAGAAAAAATTGAGCCACTAATGCACTAGTGTGGAGTTGTGAACTAGTTCAACCATTTTAGAGAGCAATTTGGAATTCTGCTCAATAGATTATAAAACTGTGTATACCCTTTGAAGCAGCAATACCACTGCTAGGTCTATATCCCAATGGGATAAAAAAGGCAAAGGACCTGGTTATACAAAAACATTTATGGTAGTGGCAAAGAATTGGAAATTGAGAAGATGCCTATTAATTGGAATAACTGACCAAACTGTGATATATTACTGTGATTGAAAGCACTAATACAACCAGAAATTTTACACAGTTGATCAATCTTACAATATTCCCTTTATTATGTATACTGTTCTACTGGATCTACTCACCTCATTTTACATGAAATAATATAAGTCTTCCCAGGTTTTTTCTGAAAATAAACAACTGTTTATTCTGTATATAATATATTCTATCAATCCAGTCATTTCTGATTATATAAAAGTATTCAATTGCAAAAATATACCACAACTTGGTCAGCCATTCCCCAGTTAATGGGCACATTCTCCATTTGCAGTTCTTTGCCATCATAAAATAGCTGCCATATATACTTTTGTATAACTATATCCTTTTCCCTTTTTATCTCATTGGGATACAGATCTAGCAGTGGTATTGCTGCTTTAAAGGGCATGTGCAGTTTTGTAACCCATTGAGAAGAGTTCCAAATTGTTCTCTAAAGTGGTTAGACTAGTTAAGAGCTCCATCAACAGTGCATTAGTGGCTCAATTTTTTCCACATCCCTTCCAGTGTTTGTCATTTTCCTTTTCTGTCTGATACAGGGGAGGTTGTATCTCAAAGTTTTTTAATTTGCATTTTTCTAATCAGTAATGATCAGAGAATTTTTATGTGATTTTTGACAGATTTGATTTATTCTCCTGAAAAAAATGACTGTTTCAGTCTAATGGGAGAGAAAATATATAAATATTTGCAAAATAAGTAAAGTACATAAAAAGATAGGAAATAAGGACATATACATATAAATAGGAAATGATAAGAAGGAAAGTACAATAGCAAGGGGTTCAGGAAGGTTTCCTATTGAAGGTAGGATTTTAGTTGAGATTTAAAGGAAAACAAGGAGGTTAGTAGGAGGGAGAACATTGCAGGCATGGGAGAGAACCAGAAATAAGTTCTCAGAGCAGTTAATATATTGTCTTTTCCATTAATTATTGAACGGCACAGAAGACAGAGCATCAGCTAGGGAGTCAGGGGGACTCTAACCTCAGATACTTGAGACTTACTAGCTGTGTGACCTTGGGCAAGTCACTTAACCCTAATTGCTTGGCAATCCATTCTGATTCATATCTGGACCCAGATGGCTCTAGAGGAGAAAGTGAGGCTGGTGACAGTCCCTCCTCACTCACTCAAATCTAGTTCATGTGCTTGTCATGACATCACCTCCCCTGATGGCATGGTCTTCTTCAAGAATAATGAACAAACATCATCAAGATAATACCCTAAGACAATTCCAAAGGACTCATGAAGATAGTGTCCCTCAGCCAGAGGAAGAGAAATGATGAACTTTGAGTGAAGATTAAAACATATTTTTAAAACTTTTACTTTCATTTTTTGGCTGTTTTCTTTTGTAACATGGCTAACATGGAAATATGTTTTGTATATTTGTTAACTTTACCTGTATGATCAATGTCAATTTGCTTTCTTTCTTTTCTAAAAGATTTTATTTATTTAAGGCAATGGAGTTAAGTGACTTGCCTAAGGTCACACAGTTTGCCAATTATTAACTTCTGAGGCTGGACTTGAACTCAGGTCCTTTTGACTCCATGGTTGGTGCTCTATCCACTGCTCCACCTAGCTGCCCCAATTTGCTTGCTTTCTTAAGAAGGGAAGGCAGTATGCAGGGAGAGAATTTGGAACTCAAACTTTTAAAAATAATTGTGAATAATTTTTACATATAATTGAGAAACAATGAAATAAATAAAACATATGAAAACAAAAAATTGATGTATAGAAAGAAGCATATTTTTTTTACAAGGCAGTGGGATTAAATGATTTACCCAAGGTCACACACCTAGATATTTTTTTAAGTGTCTGAGATTGGATTTGAACTCGGGTCCTCTTGATTCCAGGGCCTATGCTCTATTCACTGTACCACCTAACTGTCCCCAGAAGCATATTTTTAATTATTGTGCATTTTTTTAAAGTTTTATTTATTTAAGACAATGGGTTAAGTGACTTGCCAACAGCCACACAAGTAGGCAATTATTAAGTGTCTGAGACTGGGTTTGAACACAGGTCCTCCTTACTCCAGGGCCAGTGCTCTATCCACTGTACCACCTAGCTGTCCCAGATGCATTTTTAAAATTGTTCATTATTCCTCTCTAATATGATACAAATTTTAACTCATATATTTTTTCCTGAAATAAAAAAAATGATCCTTCTATTATTTTTAGACCCAAGTGCTCAGGCCTTCTGAATTACAAAAGATCTTGTGGGGATCAAAATGATAATGCTGTTATTTAGTAGGTCTTAAGTGTTCTTATGTCATTTTGGCACTGCAGAAGGAAAGTAGTCCTTTGAAACCTGACTTCATCGACTATCAGAGGCTATTATGAGTTTAACTTTATCTTTCCCCTCTTCTAGCATTTTCTAAAGTCAAGAAATCTGTTTTTAAGAAATCTGATAGTGCCATCATAACATGAGAACAACTGAGAAATTTGTTCATACATTCATCCCTGTGGCTGGAATAGGTATATATTTATATTTCCAACATAGCTTTTTTTTTTTGACTACCCTAAGATTTTTAAGTCTGAATCATCCTAGTGTGTGAGGACCTTAAGAAAGTTGTCACTTTCTTCCTTAAAACACTCTGAAATATTAGTACCACTAGATATCTATCTATGGAAAGAATTTTAATCTTAATATTTTAGACATGGAAAGAAAAATAAACACTTTCTAGACCAACCTAATTATTTGAGGGATGAAAAACTGAGACCCCAGGATTGCAAATTGTTTTGACTAAAATGGATATAAATTCTTGACTGCAACCTATTTGATTTTATGAGAGATATCAAACAAAAAAATTTTATTTTTGAGTCTCAAACATTTCACTTATAGTATGATCTTGAGCAAATCATTTCATTTCTCTAATTCTCAATTTATCTGTTTTTATACCTAGACTCCTGATTCCCTTCCTCTAAACTTTGCAAGGTTACTTGTTAGAATTGTACAATAATAATTTTTGAGAAAATTGTTGGTATATGCATGTATATTAATCAAGCAAAAAATTTATTAAGCATCTACTTAAATGCCATATGCTCTGCCAAGGACTGAGTTTAGAAAAAGAAGCAAAAGAAGGGGCAGCAAGGTGGTACAGTGACTAGAGCACTGGCCCTGGAGTCAGGAGGACTTGAGTTCAAATTTAACCTCAGACACTTAATAATTGCCTAGCTGTGTGACCTTGGACAAGTCACTCAAAACCCTAATGCCTTAAATAAAAATTTAAAAAAAATAAAGTCATAGGAGATGTCACTTAACCTCATTGCCTTGCAAAAACTAAAAAAAACAAAAACAAAAACAAAAAAGCAAAACATAATACCTCCAGGAACTTATAGTCTCTAATGGGAGAGAATATGTAAGCAAGTATATACAAAGTAAGAAAAAATAAAAGGATAAGTAAGAAATAAAAAGGAAATATACATAGAAACAGGAAATAAGAGGGAAAGTTTCCTATAGAAGGTGAGATTTTAGTAAAGGAAGCCAAGGAGGTCAGTAGTTTGACTACTGACACTACAAGCGTGGGGGACAATCAGAAAAAAGTTCCCATAACTGAGATATGGGCTATTTTATTCATAAAACAACTAGGAAGCCAATGTATGAAAGTGCATGGCAAAGAGTATGGTGAAAAAAAACTGTAACAGTAGGATGGGGATAGGAGATGAAGGACTTAAAATGTCTGACAGAGCATTGTGGTTTTGATCCCACAGGTCATAGGAAGTCAATGGAATTATCAAATAAGGAGGTGAAATGGTTGGACCTGTGCTTGTTGATAGAATGGAGAGTGATCTCTAACAGGGGGGTAGATTTGAACTTGAAGGACTGGGAAGATGCTATGACATTTTTATCTAAGAAATCAACTAAACATCTAGTTTGAGATGTCCAAAAAAGAAGTTTTAGATGTGACATTAGTTCAGCAAAGGTTGGGGCAAGATAGGGAGATTTGAGAATTGTCACCATATAGATGATAATTAAATCCACTGAAGTTAACGAAATTATCAAATGAAGTAGTACACAGAGAGAGAAGTGTTACAGAGGGCTAGAGTTAGAGGGCTTGGTCTGGATAAGAATCCAGAAAAGGATATTAATAAGAAGCAGTCAGATAAGTAGGAGGAGAATTAGAAAAGAGCAGTATCAAGGAAAGACTTGATCAAGGAACACTAGATCAAGGAAGAAAGAGTGATCAACATTGAGTGCTCCACATTATCACAGACTGTAAAGATATCAAAGAGGTTGAAGATTAAGAAAGATAACCATTTTCTCCATTGATTTAATTAATTAATTTATTTTCATATTACAATAATAATCTTGTAAAAGTAAACATAATCCCCCTCCCCCTCCCACAAAGGTAGAGAAATCTCAAGAAGAATAAAGTGAGAAGGGAAAACTGTACTTCTGTCTGTTCAGTTACCATCAGCTCTGTCTCTGGGATGTATCACATTCTTTATCAGAAGTCCATCAGAGAAGTTGCTTCAATATTTTTTCCTCACAGTTGCTATTGCTAGCTTTATTTCTCTCTATCTTATTCCTCTCCAATCCCATTAATTGAATTATCTCTTTTTACCCTATCCCTCCTCAAAAGTGTATTTGTATATGACTATCCTCTTCCTTGATCTTCCCTGTCTTCTATCAACTACATCTCCCCCCCTCCTTTCCCTGTCCCCCTTCTCCCATTCCTTTTCTCTTCTTTTTCCTCTGGGGTAAGAGAGATTTCTATACCTATTGAATGTGCAACTTATTTTCTCTCTGAGTCACTTCTGATGAAAGGCTCACTCATTCCACACCCCCCCCCCCCATGTTCTCCCCTTCCACTCTATTACAAAAACTTTTTCTTGCCTCTTTTACATGAAATATCTTACCCGATTCTACCTCTCCTTTCCCTTTCTCCCAGTACATTCCAATCTTGCCTATTGACTTAATCTTTTTAATATATTATATTATATTATATCTTCATATTCAACTCCCTCCTCTGCCTTATCTATATAGGCTCCTTCTAAGTTCCCTAATAAATGAGAAGGTTCATATAAATCATCAGTATCATTGAGAAAAAGCCATTTTGGCAATTCATTCTCTCTTTCTCTGTCTCTGTCTCTGTCTCTGTCTCTGTCTCTGTCTCTGTCTCTGTCTCTCCAGAAAGAGAGAGAAGCAGCTAGATAAAAGATAGATAGCAATCCATCCATCTGACCATCTATCCATTCAGAGATTTAGAACTGGAAGGGGTATTACATTTAATCTCATTCTACTCTCGTTCTTTTGATAATTTGATAGATAAGGGAATTGAAGCCTAAAGAAGTGAAATAGTTTTTCTGAAGTCACATAATCAGAAAAATGATCATAGAATTGTAGCTTTCAAACTTGAATGGACTTAAACAACCATTTGATTCACCTCCCCCACCCCACTCCTGATTTAAGGAAATTGTGACCCAGTTTTATGAAATGATAATCCCCCAAACCATACAGGAAGTAAGTCCATCAATCATGAAGTATTTTTGAGCATAAACTATGAGATAGATGATACAGATACAAATAAGAGGCCTAAAAAATAACAACAGAACAATCTCTGCTCTTAAAGAGGTTTGTCACATCTTAATGGGTAAAAAGTCATACTAAATAACTAGGTAAACACAAAGTTTATATACAGTGAAGATATATGGTAATCTATCTCTTTATCTTTCTCCATTCACATATTCATATTCTATGTAACATCTATGTACATCTATGTATATATATATATATATACATATATATATGTGTGTGCATATATATTCTCTCTCTTTATCTACCTGCCCATCTACCTAACTAGTAAAAGCAATAGAGCTAGCTTTCACAATTTCTTACACTTCCAGTACAGAGTTCTTTCTACTTTTTCTTGATTCAAACCAACTTCCTTTAAGATAAAAATCTGTCACTCTTTTCCCTTCCAATTGATATTTTATTTTATTTTTATGATTACATGTTATGAAAACTTTACAGCATTCATCCACATGCATATGCATATTTTTACATAATTTCCTTCCATCCTCCCTTACTACCCCCCTCCCCTTGGTGGGGAACAGTCTGGTGAATATTGCACATTTATGTTTGGGATGTTTACAGATTAGTTATTTTCTATATTTTCTGTAGGATAAGGGGACAAGAAAGAAAACTATGAGATAGGGAAATAAAAACATAAGAAAAATTTTTAAACAGTATTCATTTAGATTCTGTGTGGCCTTTGTTTTGCTTTGGGAATGCCATTATCCACAGCAGGTCTTCTAGGATTGTCCTAGCTCTCTGAACTACTGAGAGGAGCTGTATCCATCAAGTTTAAAAACTGTCTGTTATATATTTGACCATTTATCAATTGGGGAATGATTTTTAAATTCATAAATTTGGTGCAAATCTATATATATTTTAAAAATTAACCCCAGCTTTGAAAAATGTTTCTCAAAAAAAAAAAAACAGAAGAGAGAAAATTGTTTTTCAGCTTTCTGTTTTCTTTCCTAGTCCTGGCAGCTTTGGCTTTATTAGTGCAAAATCTTTTTAAGTTGAGTCAAAATCATCAATTTTGAAATTTATAATGTAATCTATTTCTTATTTTATCATAAATTTCTCCCCATTCCATAGATCTGATAGATAGAATTTCTTGATGTATTAATTGGTCTATGGTATTTTTCTTTATGTCTAAAATCTGTACCTAATTTGACCTGATTTTGGTATAGAGTGTGAGATTTGGGTCTATGCCTAATTTTTAACATATTATTGTTCAGTTTTCCCAACAATTTTTGTCAAACAGTAAGTTCTTATCCCAAAACTAATGTCTTTGAGTTGTTAAACAGTAGATTATTATTTCTTTTGAATGTATCCTAGTCCATTGATCTATTACTTTTTTCTTAACCAGTCTTAGGTGGTTTTGATGACTGCTGCTTTATCATATCATTTTCAATCTGGTGATCTCTCTTTACATTTTTTTTCATTATGATCCTTGATATTCTTGACCTTTTGTTGCTCCATATGAGTTGTCTTACTATTTTTCTACCTTGGTAAAATAGTTATTTGCTATGGCATAAATAATAATAAATAATTTAATTGAGGTAGAATTTTTATTATATTAGCTCTACTTAATATTGAACAATTGAAATTTTTCCAATTGCTTAGATCTCACTTTGTGGGAAAAGTGCTTTATAAACATTGTGTCTTGGGAGGTAGATTCCCAAGTATTTAATGTTATGTACAGATACTTTAAATGGAATTTTTTTTTCTATCTCTTGCTCTTAGGCTTTGGTGTTCATACATGCTGATGATTTATATGGGTTTATTTTATATCCTGCTACTTTGCTGAAATCCAGAATTCTACACTGTACCACTAGATACATATATGTTTAATAATGATATAACTTCATTGCCTATGGTGTCTTTTAATAACATGAGGTTTCCTTACTTATTCCTTTCAATGAGATCTATTTCTGTTTTAACTTTGTCTGAGTTCAGGATCACTACCCCTGATTTTATTTTTTTACTTTGGCTGAAGCAAAATATATTTAGCTCCAGCCTTTTACATTTACCTTGCATGTATCTCTCTGCTTCAAATGTTTTTCTTGTAAACAAAACATTGTAGGATTCTGGTCTTTAATCCATTCTGCTTTCCACTTCTGATTTTTTGAGAGAGTTCATCCCATTCACATTTACAGTTAAGATTACTAATTCTGTATTTCCTTCAATGCTCTTTCCCTGTTTATACTTTTCTCTTTCCTTTCCTCTTATTCCTCCTCACCAATGTTTTACTTCCTTTCCTCTTTAACTTTTCTTTTAAATTTAAATTTTCAGGTTTTTTTAGCTTATACCTTTGCCTTTCCTTTTGTTAGTCTATTCTTTTCTTTTCCATCCCCCTTTTCTGCCCCCGCCCCCACTTCACTGAAGAGTAGGATAGATTTTTAAACTCAATTGGGAGTATATCTTATTCCCTTTCTGGGCCAAATTTATTGAATAAGATTTCCTCAGTGATAAAACCCTCCCTTCTTCCCCTCTACTGTAAAAGATCTTTATGCCTTCTTGCCTGGTGTTATTTATTTACTAATGCCTAGCTTTCTCCTTTTTGTGTTTTGATTGTTTTAACTGTCTGGTACTTACAGTCCTTTTATCAATTTGTACTATTTTTATCTGATCTGAGAGAAATACTATTACTCAAAGTACTATAGATCAAATTGCCATCAATCAGAGGTTGTTTGATTGATTGCTTGATAACCTTAAAGTACTATCAATCAAAGTACAGAGGTTGACTGATTGATCGTAAGCAGCATTGTCTCATAGTCACTAAGCACCCTCCCCTGTTCTGTCTCATTAGAACTATACTTCTCAAGAATCAGGAATCACATCCAATTATAATCATGTTATATCTTACCCCCTATACAAGTACCTTCCATGGACACACAATACTCATGAGCCAAAACATCATGCAAAACCAAGTCATTTCATGAACCATTTGTACCTCCTCTCATTCACCCCCTCCACTTTTAGTTCCCTAACTATGATACTTAAATCCTCTTTAACTAAAGAATGGATTAAGATAAAATCACCTGGGGCAGCTAGGTGGCGAAGTGAATAGAGCACCAGCCTTGGAGTCAGGAGTACCTGGGGTCAAATCTGACCTCAGACACTTAATAATTACCTAGGCCTGTGGCCTTGGGCAAGCCACTTAACCCCATTGCCTTGAAAAATCTTAAAAAAAAATCACCTCCTAATCGATTTATGTCCAACTCTTCTAAGTAGGTTTCCAACCTCTGCCCCCAAACCTCTAGTTAAGTTCACTTCTGATTTAACTATAGAATTTCAAAGAACTCTAAGTACTGGAACACTCTGAAGGTTTCTCTTAAGAACTTTACAATTGATTATTTGGTATGGGAGACACTGGCTCAGGATCACACAGCATAGGATGCTCTATCAGATAAATGTGCTGAGCTTTATGATCAAGACACAGTTAAAGTAGGTCAAAGGAAATGTGAGATACACAAGTTTAGAGTAAACACCCCAGCTTTTCACCGAGGCTCTTTTTCTCATAGTGATGTCATTTTGATTTTCTTTAGTGGGACAAGAACCAACCATACTCATATCTTCTAAATTCAATATCTTCAACTATCTTAAGAGGAAAATAATTTCAGTCTATTTTCACTTATACCTTTGTATAAGTGAACTGGCAGCTATATAGCAAGCCAGCAGAGAGGGACCCAACTTCAAACAACATCTGAACCTTTTAACTATTCTAAGAGATAAAAAATTCTCAAGCATTACAAGTGTTATCTTCTCTGGTAGGGTAAGCTTATATTTAAGCATGCAAGTTACCTCTCTTAAAAGTCCATTTATCATTCAGGTTCTTTACTATTGTTCAAATATGAAAATGGAATGGGAAGATTGGTTTTAGTATCTATTTTCTAAAGGTCCTAGATTTCTTTTCCCAGTAATGAAATGTAATGCAAATAGCCTCATTTGCCCTAGCAAGTCTTTAGATTTAGGCAACAGTAACAGGGGGAGGGAGGGAAAGTCTTTTTTATTATTAAATTCATCTCCTAATTAGGAGTTCCCAGAATGCTGAAACAACATTATAGAAACTGAACAAGCCCAAGAATGTATTCTTAGCATGTAACAGATGCTTAAAACTTTAAAAAATGCTACAATATGAATGACAGCTGAGCAGGTTGTACTTTAAGCTGCAACTCTAAATAATCAGATTTATCAGTCAGAGATACTTATTGGGATGTCTTTTATCTAGGAGAACACAGCAAAGTGAGACCTTTTGAATGAAATTTGGCTTCAGTTAGTCTACCTGATTTTGGCAAACTCCTGAAAATAATCCCATAGTTGTGCATCAGGATCTGATAATTTTGCCATTATACAAGCTCTCTTCACCAAGACAGTCCAAGTCCCTCCTGTAACCTAGTAGTTATATGATCATAGTAAAAAAAATCACAGAGAATAAGAGGCAATGTAGTCCAACTTTCCATTTTATAGATGAGGAAACTGCAGGCCAGGTAGTAAACATAAGGTGTGAGATTGGAACCAGAGTCCATTAAATTCAGACTTAGTATTTTTTTTCAGCAGTGCCTCCTACTACTCCTGAGCAAAGAGGTTCACATCTCCTGAATCACTCTGCTGAAGTAAAGACTCCCATAAAATCAAAGTCTTTTTCTCATGGTGAGGAGTGACCATCATCTCTTCATGAAATTCTAAGATATTTCCTTTTCCCAGCATACACTGGTCCCTAAAACTCATCCTGTTCATAGGCTTGTTACTTTTGGGGATCTAGGTGATACAGTGAATAGAGTTCTCTACCTGAGTCAGGAAGACTCATCTTCCTGAGTTCAAATCTGTCCTCAGACTCCTACTAGTTGTGTTAGCCTGGATAAGTCATTTAATCCTGTTTGCCTCCATTTCTCATCTATAAAATGAGCTAAAAAAGGAAATGGCAAACCACTCCATTATCTTTGCCAAGAAAATTCCAAATGGGGTCAAAAAGAGTTGGATGGATTGACTTCCTGCTCTCTACTCCCCAAGACCTGGTCTTACTTTACCCATGTTAAGTAAGACCATATAAAAACTCATGGAATTTTAGTGTTTATTTAAATAAAGCATTGTTAAATGTCTAGGGATGCAAAAGATAGACGCTGCTCTCAAGGAGTTCAGTGTAGGAGACAATATTCTATATAGCTGGGTATTGTAAAAATAAGCTATATTAAAAGATAAATTGGAGATAATCAACAGAGAGAGAGAGAGAGAAGGCATTAGAATTAAAAAAGGATAAGAAAAAGTTCATTTTAGCATATACTTCTACTAGTCCCCAGAGGATCTGACTTTTTAAAAATCCTTCTTGATATAGAGGTCTGAATTAGAAAAATTTCCCTTCAATAAAGTTGACTTGCTTTACTTTCTGTTGATTCTGTTTTCTTCCTTCCTTCCTTCCTTCCTTTCTTCCTTCCTTCCTTCCTTCCTTCCTTCCTTCCTTTCTTTCTTTTGTCCTTTTTTTTTAGGTTTTTGCAAGGCAATGGGGTTAAGTGGCATGCCCAAGGCCACACAGCTAGGTAATTATTAAGTGTCTGAGGCTGGATTTGAACTCAGGTACTCCTGACTCCAGGCCGGTGCTCTATCTACTGTGCTACCTAGCTGCCCCTTGATTCTGTTTTTCTTGTGGTATCTTTTTACTGCATATTAGAATTCATTCAAACAGCATTGAGAAATATACTTAGTATCCATGTTCACAGGGTTATTGAATTTTAGAGGCAAGATTTGGACCCAGATATTCTTCCTTCCAAATATAACTAAATCCATTATGCCATACTGCCTCTCCATTAGTAATAATAATCATTGCCACTAATATGTTGCTTTATAGTTTCCAAAGCTCTTTCCTTATTACAATGTTTTGAGGGGAATAATATTAAGTATTAGAACACTGTGCCTGAAGTCAAGAAGACCTGAGTTCAAATACATTCTCAAATACTCACTAGTTGTGTGACCTTGGGCAAGTTACTTAACCTCTGTTTGCCTCACTCTACTGAAGAAGGAACTATTAAGTCACTCCAGTTTCTCTGGAAAATCCATGGACAGTATAGTCCATTTAATCACAAAGAGTGGGAAACAACTGAATGACTAAAATTATTTTCCCTATTTTGCGGATGAGGTAAAAAGCAAAATATATTCAAGGAATTGGTCATAGTTGTTCCCCTTCTGGTAGCTGTACCTTTATATTTAAAGTTGTCAATAGTATCTTTAAGACAGAAGAGTTTTATCACGAAAAAGCCATTTCCTCTGTGTTCAGTCTTCCCTCACTGTATTTCTCTTTTCTACATCATTCAGAATATCAGTCAACAGGAGCTAGAAGTTCCCCAAACACATACCAAATTCTGAAAGTCAAAGAGGGAGAAAGAAAAGTAGTGTGAAAGAAAGACTGTGCCTGACACATAGAACTCTGAACCCTCTTCCTCCTCTCAACCACCTAGGGTAGGAAGTAAGAAACAAAGTTCTGATCTTAAGTGCAGCTTAAAGTTGCATCCTAAAACCCAAACTCTGACTGATACACAATATGCCAGAGAGGAAAAGGAGAGGAATCTGTCAAGAGAATCTGTTGCATAAGTTAGCCTGCCACTGGGAAGGTCTTCCGGTAGCGTGGGAGAACAATTTGCCATGGCAACCCTCACTTCATCTTGCGGGGGTGGCAGGAATGCCTTCAGATAAAAAGGGGAGAGGGGAGGGTAACTCCTCAAATTCCATCCAACTAACCAGTTCCTTTCTGAGGAAACTTGATGTGGTCAGAAAGACCTTTTTGCTTGACAGTCAGCCAATTTTGTCATCAATGTCTAAAATAGTTATTTCATCATTCAAACTACTTTCCAGCCTCACCCAAATACTTTGTCATTGTCATCTCTCTCTCTCTCTCTCTCTCTCTCTCTCTCTCTCTCTCTCTCTCTCTCTCTCTCTCCCTCCCTCCCTCCCTCTCCTTTTCCCCTCTCTTTCTGTCTCTCTCTCTGTCCCTGTCTATCTTTCTATCTCAGTTTCTTTCTCACTCTTTGTCTCTGTTTCCAACTGTCTTTGTGCCTGGTTCTCTTTCTGTCTCTTCTTTATGTCTCTGAATCTGTCTCTTTCTGTGTCTCTGTCTCTCTCTGTGCCTCTGTTTCTCTTCTTTCTGTCTCTCTCTCTCTGGCTCTGCTTCTCTTCTTTCTGTCTCTCTCTCTCTGGCTCTGCTTCTCTCTCTCTCTCTCTCTCTCTCTCTCTCTCTCTCTCTCTCTCTCTCTCTCTCTCTCTTCCCCTCCCTCCCTCCCCTGCTCATGCTTTCCCTATGTTTTCCTCTTTTGCTTTTCCCATTCTATCCATGTAACCACACAACAATGGAACTTTCCCATGAAGCATAGACAGACAGAAAAACCTGGGTAATGTTGAATATGGGAAGGTCACTGCTAAAATTCTCCCAAGACACTTCCACTTGTATTTTATTTCTGAAGAAGTGTTTTTTATTATTATAAAATAACTTTTGTGCCTTAATCAGAAGTGTTAGATATACCAAAGTATTGGCTGACCTCACATGAAATGTAGGAATTGTATTATTTATTTATTTGTTGTTTTACAAAATGCTTCTGAAAATAAATACAGTTATATTTGTTAATGGTAGATAGTGCCTTTGATTAAGACAAGCCTCTAGGAATCTTGGTATCTGAGAATTGGAAAGGACATTGGCAACATTTTCATGTGGAATCTCTTAGTCACCTTTATGAAGGAAAAAGAGTTCTGGCTTTCAGTGATGATTCTTTGAAAATCTACTTAAATGACTATGGGAAAGTCACCTAACAGTGGCAAAATTGTGCAGAATCCTGTTCTTGATGCAGAGGGAGATATAAACAATGATTAAGATGTCCTTCTTAATCATTGTAGTCTTTCCTATCTGTAAAATGGAGACAATTTAGCCTTTACATATCTTCAGCATTTATAAAACTTCTGATGCATAATATATGCTTATTAATGTGTTTTTAAATTTGCACTTCAAAGGATTGCTGTGAAGAAAGCATATTCTTTGCAAATGTGTGCTGATGTTACAACAAAATAACTAAAAGGTGATCATTTGGTTTTTAATGTTACAATGTCAGGAACTTTTAACATCTATGGTTAATCATTCAATTTGTGGCTAGGTCTAATTGTTAATTCAACTACTCAGAATAATATATTTTGACCTAAAATTTGCCCATTGGTACTGGTTCTTTCCTCTGGAGTTAGACAGAATAACTTTAAAACCTCTTCCTTATAACAATCCTTCAAATATTTGGAAACATATCTAGGGAGTGTACTCCTTACATCATCTGTTCTTTTCTTTGATCTTTTCCTCATAACATTCAATTCAAAGTTATAAATATTTATCATTTTTGCAAGGCATTGTCAAAGGCACTAGATTCAAAAGACAAAAAGAAAAAGAAGTCCTCCTCATAGAGAGCTTACATTGTAATGAGGTTGCATCATTTGCTAAGATGAGAAATTATAAAGTAGTTTGAGAAAGATTTCACTATTGACTTCAGTGGAAATGGGACCTCAGACGAGCCTTGAAAGAAACTGAAGATTGTAAAAGAGAGTCGTGTGAGATGAGGAAGGTTATGAATTCTAGGGATGAGAAACAACCTATCTAAAGATTCTTCAATTAGAGGTGAAATGTCAAATTTTGGGGAATGCTAAGGAAGGAAGGTTATTTGGAATACACAGTGCTTAAAAGAGAGTAATTTGAAATTGATACAGAAAGATATGCTGAAACCACATCATGGTTCAGGCTGAGAATTTTGCATTGCATCTCAGTGGAAAAAGGAAGCCACTGAAAATTCTTGAATAGAAAAGTAGTTTTGTAAAATGTATTTATTTTATGTTAATGGTATGCTTAGATTGGACTTATAATTTGATATAGAGAATTTCTGGTATGGAAAGCACCCCCAGTGATGTAGGAGTGACAACTCATCTACATTTTATAAGCAAGGGAGAGTTAAGTCAAATATAACCACAATATTTTAATTCTGGTTGACAAGAAGAATGGTGAGGAATGCCCTTAATAGAAATGAGAAAATTGAGGGGAATGATAGGTTTAGGTGAGACAGTGATGAGTTTCACTTTGAATCATCTTTATTCAGTCAACTTAGGTCATGCCTGATGCCCTTTGACCCCGTTTTTCTTTAACAAAAATACTGGAGTCATTTGCCACTTCTTTCAATATTCATTTTGGATAGATCCAGACTAAGAAATCTGTGGGTCATCTAGATAGAGCTACTAAGGAGGGAGTTGCCAAAAGGGTCCAGTATTTAGGAAAGGGAGAACTTGAGTCATTTGCCTAGAAAAGGCAATCAAATCCTTAGTAGCTTCTGAAATATGGAAACATGGTTGTAGAAATCCAAGAGTTTCCAGGGCCATCTAGAATGCCAGCCTTGGAGACAGAAAGACCTGAGTTCAAATTTGGTCTTGGCTAGTTGTTTGACCTGAGTAAGTCATTTAGCTTTGACTTAATTTCTTTATCTGTAAAATGAACTGGAGAAGGAAATGGTAAAATACTATAATTTCATTGCTAGGAAAATCTCAAATGGGATCACAAAGAGTTGGATAGCACTGAAACTATTCAATAAAAAACAACATAGAATGCTTTAGATGGATGATCTAGCAAATGAGATTGCACAAACAGCTGAAGCAGAATCAGGAAAGAGCATTGACATCAAACCCATGCAAAGAGAAAGTCTTCTTGAACTAAATGGTCAATAGTGATAAATTACTTTCATAATAATGACCACCTCCTCCCCCATTCCCTTATATTTATTCCTCCTCCCTCTTAACATATAACACCAATTGAACTGAGTACTCCAGATTTAATAATCAGGGTAGAATATAATAAGGAGTGGAAAAGGAACAAACTTTATTAATGCTTCTTATAATAGGAATATTAACTCCTTATTCTGGACACTACTTCCATTAATACTGCTTAATATCACAATAGTCTTTGTTTTGTTTTTGCCTCTGTTGCTTTGTATTGAACTTGAGGTTATCTATAATTTCTCATTCTTTTTTTCATGACTTTCAAGTAAAGAATTGCTATGCAGGGTTTTTGTAGTTGGCTTTATTTTTTAACATAAGTAAAAAAATTTCAATTGATTTACATGAAATTTCATCCTGTATAAGACAGTGGGACATTAAGATCAGCTAGTATGCTAGACTCAGGAAGCCCTAGGTTCATTTCCTCTATCTGACACCTACTTACTATCTCAGTGAGGTGGCTAGGTGACTCAGGATAGAATGTTCAATGTTAAGTCAGGAAGGCCTGAGTTCAAATCCAGTCTCACATGTATATTAGCAGTGTGAACCTAGGTATGAAACTTAATCTCTCTTTGCCTTAATCCACTGGAGAAGGGAATGGCAAACCACTTCAGAAAATCCTATGGACAGGATAGTTCATGGAAGCGCAAAGGGTCAGAAATGACTAAATGACTGAACAACAGCAAAAGCTGTATGGACATGGGTAAATCACTCAATGATCCTCAATCTTAGTTTCCTTATATGTAAAATGGGAATGAGGACAGGCTTTTGTTTTGACTATCTTGTTGGTTCAGGTCCATTACTCCAGCCTGTTAACAGCCTTCTGAATACTGAATCCATTACAACAGCAATAACAACTCAAACACATATAACAATTTTATAATATTAGTTTTCCTTCTGAAATTTATTCCTTGATTTATCAAGTAAAATTTCTTGTTTGGCAGTTTATTTTCTGATCAACATCTAAGTTCCACATTTAATGTTTCAAACTGCAGTTAGCTAAAGCAAATTAGCTTTCAAAATTACACTGTAAAAAGAAACATAATTTATAGAATGGTTTAATTATTTTTTCCTGCTGCAGGCAGTTAACATTGTGTCTTTAGCTATGATATGTGTATATAGAATCATTAGTTCAGAATATTTATTGAACTGAGATAGACAGCCTGGTAAAGTGAAAAGAGGCATGAAATTACAGTCAGAGAAACTACTTTTCTTTCTTAGCTATCCTATTGATGCTCCATCTAACCTTGGGAAATTTCCTTAATTTTTCTTCATCTGGTATCTCTCATATTGGCTTTTTTGTTGAGGCTTTCTTTTGACTTATTATTGTGTTCTGGGTGTCCAACACTCAGTGCTCTTCTGCCTGACAGGTGACTGCAGCTCTACCGCAGAATGTCCAGGGCCCCTGCATACAGCCATGGCACAATGTAAACTGTTTTTATTGCCATGGCTGGACTTGCAAACTTGTCCAAGCCCTGTCTTCTGCAAGAGTTATCCAATTCCTGGATTTTCTGGGCAGTTGTTGCAAAATGGCATCTTTGTATACAACTAATTATAATATTACTACTACCAATAGCTCACGTGCATCAATGTTGTGAATTAGGTCATTTAGAACTAGGAGGGATCCTAGACATTGTCTGATCCCAAACTCTTCTTCTGCAATAAAGAAATCTGAGGCCTACAGAAGTTTAAATCAAAAAGCATTGAATAATGGCCTGGATGGGACAGTGGATAGAGTGGTTTGCCTGGAAAAACTGAGTTCAAATCTAGCATCTGACACTTACTAGCTTTATTACCAAGGGTATATCATTTAACCCTGTTTATCATGGTTTCCTCATCTGTAAAATGAACTGAAGAAGGAAGTGCCAATCCACTCCAGTATCTTTGCAAAGAAAATTCCAACTAGGATCATATAAAGTCAGATGAGACTTAGTTGACCGAATAAATGACAGCAATAGCATATCCAAGCAAGCATCATACTAACTTCTGGGAATATGAAGGATAGCAACATGGTTTTGCCTTCCATAAATTAGCAATATATTGAAAGGAATATTATGCAAATAGCTACACATATATATACTATCTCTCTATTCATCTCTCTATTGAATAAAGTAATCTAAGGCAGAACAGTAATATCATAAAAGCAGTATCTGTCTTGGGAAAAGGAGGATGGAGAGGGCATGAAAAGAAGCCTCCTGAAGAAGGTTGATAACCCTCAGGAAAGCCAGAAGGTAGAAAGGAGGAAGAGAGGCATTCCATATAGGGATTGGGGTGTAGCCAGGAAAGAATCATGGATTTGGGAGAAGTAGTATCATATATGAGGAAGGGCAGCAAGACCAGTGTCACTGGATCACTGAGCACATGTGCAATATTAAAGATCAATAAGACTAGAAAAGTCAAGAGGGGCAGGTTGACCCAGGGAGTCAAGTAGCCACATTCAATTTCAAAGCTAGGTCCTTTGATCCAAATCCATTTGTCTTTCCACTTTATCATGTTACCTCTCATTAAACAAGTCTCATTACCCCTATTGTATAAAAAAGTACATGATGCTGAGTTGCCTGAGGTTTCCCAGCTTATAAATAGTATGACTGATGCTTTGTAGTTGTTCAAGAAATGTTCAGTGAATTAGATTTGATTGAATTGAATAGTAAATCTGAATTCTGGGGCTTTAACCCCATTTCTTAAGCCAAATATCAGACCTCACTGTTTAGGATCTGATATTTTAGCAGAATGTACCAATAGATATTAGTTGGATATAGGGTTCTCTCGGGATCATTTTTATAGGCAGTGGAACAAAGAGAAAAGATTTATCTCATCTCAAATAACTTTATAGTGTTTAAAGGGATTTTAGCAGTAAGTTAGTCTAATTCTACAACCTGAAGCACATGGAAGCTAAGAAGTAAATTTACTGTGTGACAAAGTCATATAAAATATAGACAACCTCAACATGTGACTTCTTTGTTCAAGACTGATTGATGCTTAACAATTAAAAGCCTTGCCATTTTGGTTTGGTCCATGTTTTCAGCCTGGTTGTACATTACTCACTCCTTTTCATATATGCCATATTCTGAATATATAGGATATTCAGGGAGGATCAGAACCTCTGGTATGAGGGTTTGCTGAGCCCTCTTAAGAGTTATTCATGGCTTCTTTTTCTTTGTTTAATTTCTTTTTTTTTTTAATTTTTATTTAAGACAATGGGGTTGTGACCTGCCCAAGGTCACACACCTAAGCAATTATTAAGTGTCTGAGGTCAAATTTGAACCTCCTCACTCCAGGGCCGGTGCTCTCTCCACTACACCACCTAGCTATCCCTCATTCATGTTTGATGTCCATTTATCACCAACTCTCACCTGGGGCTACAAGAAACTGTAGCCCATAGATAGACCATACCCTGATAAAATCATTCCAGCTGATAGGCTAAACCAGGTGGTGAGAAACCAACAGACTTCAAACCCATTGGTGAGTAAGGGAAATATCTACCCTAAGCTTATGAAGACTTTTACATACTGTGGAATGGGTGAATGGCAATAATTTCTTCCCATAACCATGAACCAGCTATAGCAGGCACTGGGGACTCTTGAAAATTTGGTCAGACATTAAAGATATTTTCTTGAATTCAAATCATCTTGAATTTTGTCTTTTCCTGATTTTCAGTGACTCTGAGAGAGAGTGAGGCTGATGACTTTGTTCTACTCTGGTTCACTTAAATCCAATTCATGTATGCGTCAATATAGCTCTTTGAAAATGAAGTATGAACAACAATATTCCAGCTAAACTAGACTTAATAATCTTCATATATTCTATTTTATTCCTAGCTCTGTGTCATGACAAAGGCCATTTCTGATGCCTAGAATGCCTTCCCTTTTCAGCTCTTCTCTTGGAACTCCTGATCCCCTTCAAGGAACTGCTCAAGGACCACTTCCTTCAGGAAAATTTTTCCAATTGTCCCAAATTCTTAGTGCTTTCTCCTCCCCATGAAAATTTATTTGATATATTTTTGAATATATTGTGAAGGCACTTATCTAAGTGCATGTTTTTTCTCCTTGGATTGAAGGGATTGTCATGTCAACATATAGGACAGTATCTTATACATAGTAGACACTTAATAAAATGCTTGCTGAATGGAACATAATTAACATAATTAAAATCTTGTACTCACATGCAATTTTGGGGATTTTGCCACTGCAATTGATTTCTTTCATACCCTGATAAAATCATGTCCTTGGGAGATCTTGGATCCCTGTTGGAGGATTTTTCTATTTCTTTTTCTTTTTGCACGATGATGATGATGATGATGATGATGATGATGATGATGATGAGGTCTTCCCTTCATTCTCAAAGAAGACCATAACAAGAGGGAGGTGTTCCATAATAAACTTGTGAATTCTATTTGGTAATGGGATGCTGTGCTAAGTCACCAGCCTCACTTTCTCTTCTGGAACCATCTGGGTCTAGTAGTCAGATGTGAATCAGGGCAACTGGGGATGGTCCTGGATGTGAGGCAATCAGGGCTAAGTGACTTGCATAAGGTCACACAGCTAATGAGTATCCAGTGTTTGAGTTTGGATACGAATTCTCATCCTCCTTATTTCAAGACCAGGGTTCTTTTCACTGCACCATCTATCTGTATGCAAGATGAATGCATTAGGGAACTCTCCAGGGTGGTCAGCTTGCCAAGGGCAACAGTTAATAGTATGAAACCCTATAACAGCCTAGCTAGATTCTTCTCTGAAAATGTAATTCTAAATCCTTCAGGTCTTCCTTCCTTAACCTTAGTTTTCTAGAGAAAGAGAAATAAAAATGAATCTATATGTAATACTGGGTTAGGGTTTGGATGAGTCAATGCCATCCCATCACCACAAAGGGAGAAATAATTAAAATTATGTATCCTATTAATATTGAGTTAATTATGTTATCTTTGTGTATCAGTCACCAAGAATTCTAGGCACATGTTAGATATGTAAACAACATTGACATTTTAAATCCTCCCGCATTCCAGCATAGTGCTAGATTTTCAGTTGGTGAGAAAAAGCATCCAAAGTTTTGTGAAGATGTGACTCTGTGCTTGAGGAGCTTATCATTTTTTTAGAATATGACCTAGACTTCTTATGAACATGATAATTAGCCTTATATTTAATGTGATGATATTCTAGAAGTAATTGAACACACTTCTACATATACATGATTTATATTTGTTCAAAATGGTGTGGAAAGAACACTGGATGAGAAAGTTGAGACCTGGTCTCTAATTGCAGATCTATATGATTTTAAGCAAATTCTTTAAAATTCTGGAGCTAAATTTTGCTATCTATAAAATGATATTACAGTCCATAATTTCCAATATACTTATGTCTACTCCATCATTTTGTGATGTACATAAATATATACTTTCAAGTTTCAATGAATCTATGATCATATTAATGTGATCATAATTTCTACCATTGAAATTATAGCTTTCTATATGTGGTTCAAAAATTATTTAAGTCATCCTATACCTGCTCCATGAAAATCTGCCCGATGTGCTAAAGGGTTTTTTTTAAGAGCTTTTAAAATTTTATGTATACTTTTGAGGAAATTGAATGTCCATTCCTCACTAGTGCTTTGTTTATATTCCTTCCTTTTAATTAATTTTCTTGCCTTGTCATAACAGAGGGACTTATTTAGTTCAGTGGAATTATGGATAGCCCTGGGTAGGGTTACTGAAGTTGGACAGATCATATTAGAGAATTCTGACAAAAGATGATTCATTGGAGAAGGAAATGGAAGACCCCTCTGGTATCTTTATCAAGAAAATCCCATGGACAGTATTAATATAAGATATGACATGGGAAAATGATCCCCTAAGAACAAGCTACTGGAGAAGGATGGAGTATTAATTTCATGTAGTGCTAGTGCTAATGAAGATATTGCATCTATTATAGGAGATTGGAATGCAAAAGTAGGAAATCAAAAGATAATTGGAATCACAGGCAAGTTTGGCCCTAGAGTACAAAATGAAGCAATGTAGAGAGACAATTAGAATTTTTCAACAAGCCAAAAGATTGCTCCAAATAGAAATATCACCAGATGGTCAATATTGAAATCAGATTGATTATAAACTTTGGAGCCAAAGGTGGAAAAGCTCTATAAAGTTCATTAAAAACAACCTGGAGTTGATTGTAATTCAGAATTAATTACAGAAAGTAGGGAAATCCATCAGACCATCACATTGTGACCAAAATACTATCCCTGTCAGATATGAAGTAGAGTTGAGAAATAGATTTAAGGAATTCAATCTGATATATAAACAGTGCCTGAAGAATTTTGGATAGAATTTAATAATGTATAGGAGGTAGCAATAAAAGACATTCCATTCAAAGAGAAGAACAAGATAGCAAAATGGTTCTCTTATGAGATTAATCAAATAGCTGAGAAAATAAGGGAAAGGATAAAGAAAATGAATACAGAATTCCAGAGAACAGCAAGGAGAGATAAGAAAGTTTTCTTATGTGAGTAATAAAAAGAAATTGGGGCAAAATGACAGAGTAGCAAAGACAAGAAATGTCTTTAAGAAAATTAGAGATTTCAGGGGAATGTTTCATGAAAAAATGGGTATGATAAAAGATAGAAATGGTAGGAACTTTACAGAAATAGAAAAGATCAAGAAGAGGTAGAAAAATACATTGAAGAACTATATTAGAAAGATTTTTACATATAACTTTTAACAATAACCAGAATGTTATGATTACTGTTGTAGAGTCTGTATACTGGAGAATGATGTCAAATGGATCTTAAGAAGCTTTGCTCACAACAAGGCTAATGGAAGTGGCAGAATTCTAGCTGAGGTATCTAAAAACCTTAAAGGATGATACTGTGAAACTATGTAAGCAAATTTAAAAACAAAACACCCATAAAACTCAATAATCATAGGCATGTGATTGGAAAAGATCAATTTAAATCCCAGTATTAAAGCAGGGCAATTCCAATGGATGTTCAAATTATTAAAGGATTGTGAAAATTTCATATAACCATAAAGTTATGCTTAAGTTTCTGCAAGCTAAGTTTTAGTAAGAGCAGCAGGTTGGTTTTTGAAGAGACAGAGGAACTAGAGACCAAATTTCCAACATTCACAGAACTATGAAGAACAATCCAGGAAAGATAATGCACTTCTTCTTCATTGAATACACTAAAACTTTGACTATATGTATCACAATCAAATATAGCAAGCAAAGAGATGGGAGTACCAGATTGTCTTCCTTTTCTATTGAGGAACATTTATGTGGATGAAGAAACAACAATTACACCCAAAGTGAGTGGTTGAAGATTGGAAAAAGAGTATGACAAGGTTGTATATACATTTTTATTTAACATATTCGGAGTATATCATGCAAAATGCCAAGAATTAAGGTTGCCAGGAGAAACATCAACAATCTCAGATTTTCAGACAATATCACTCTGATGGCAGGAAGTGAAAAAGAACTAAGAAATCTCTTGATGAGGTTGAAATGGGGAGAATTTAAAAGTTGACTTGAAGCTTAATTAAAAAAAAAAACCTAACATCTTGGTAATTTGTTCCAACATTTCCTGGCAAATAGAGATCAAAGAGATCAAAATAGCATAAGATTTTATGTTCTTAGACCCAAAGATAAATACTGATGGTAACTGTAGCCATGAAATTAAAACAAACAAACAAATCATTTGCTCCTTAGAAGAAAAATTTTGGTTAATCTGGACAATATACTAAAAAGCAGAGATATCATCTCACCAACAAAAGTCTGTATAAGCCACTAGGAACATATGGCTGTGAGAATTGTACTATACCATCAGTTGGGGCATAGTTGAACAAGTTGTATATGATTGTGCTGGATTTGTATTCTGCTACAAGAAATGACAAGTTCCTAGAAAAACCTAGAAAGACTTATGTGAACTGATGCAAAATGAAATGAACAGGAACAGGAGAATATTGTATACAATAATAACAGAATTGTATGAAATTCTATTGTAAATAACAACTTTTCTCAGCAATCCAATGACCTGAGACAATTCTGTAGGGCTTAGGATGAAAGATACTGTAAATTTCCATAGGAAAAAATGATTGAGTCTAAATGCAACTTGAAGTGTATTTCATTAATTTATTTTATCTTGGTTTCTTTGTGTTTTCTTTCATAATATGACTTAATATGTATATGTTTTGCATACCATACAGGTGTAACATAGGTTAATGTATGCCTTCTTAAGGGGGATATAAGGAGGGAGGGAGAGAATTTGGAACTCAAAATTAAAAAAATGCTAAAATTGTTTTTATATGTAATTGGGAAAAATAAATTATTAAATTTAAAAAATTGAATTGGATTGAAGGAAAATTGAGTGCTGCAAAAATTGGTGTTTTTTTAATTATGGTACTGTAAAAGACTTTTCAGAGGCCTTTTCATAGTAAAGAAGTCAAATTAGTCAATTATTCATTTTAAATTAATAATATCATTAAATTATATTAAATTAAATAATAATGTAATTATTTTTTCAACTAAATGCAAAGATAGTTGTCAGTTTAAGTTAATTTAATGTAATCAAAATTATCCCTTTCATATTTTATAGTGTTCTCTGTCTTTTGTTTGGTCATAAACTATTTCCCTTTCCATAGCTCTGACAGATAAAACTATTTATTTTTCCTCCTAATTTGCTTATGGTATCATCTTTTATGTCCAAATCCTGTACTCATTTTGACCTTATCTTGGTATAGGATGTGAGATGTTGGTCTATGCCTTGTTTCTGCCATGCTATTTTCTAGTTTTCATAGTTGTTAAAGAGGGAATTATTACCCCAGAAGCTGGAGTTTGGGGATTTATCAAACAGTAGATTTCCATAGTTATTTATTAATAATCTATTCCACTGATCCACAAATCTATTTCTTGGCCAGTATCAAACAGTTTTGATGACTGCTGCTTTATATTATAATTTTTAATTTGGTACCACTAGGCAACCTCCCATTGCTTTTTTTCCCCCATTAATTCTCTTGATATTCTTGATCTTTTCTTCCTCCAGTTGAATTTTTTTATTTTTTTCCTAACTCAATAAATTAATTGTTTGGTTGTTAGATTGGTAAGGCACACCTAAGGCAAATCAGTAAATTCTAAAAAAAAGAAGAATCCTGACTATTTCTGGAAGGTCAAATATTGAAACTGAAACTTAAATACTTTGGCCACCTATTGAGAAAACAAGACTCATTAGAAAAGCTCCTGATGCTGGGAAAGATTGAAGGCAAAAGGAAAAGGGAAGGGGAGAGTATCAGATGGATGGTGTCATAGACACAATGAACATGAGCTTGAAAAGATTTGGGGAAATAGTGGAGAATAAAAGGTCATGGTGTGCTATCATCTATGGGTCATAAAGAGATGGACATGGCTGAATGACTGGACAGCAAAATCTTTTGAGAACATTGACCTGATGTTCATTTTTGGCTTTTCATTTTTGACTCCTTTACTTCCCTTTGGCTAATAATAAATCCTTATTCTAACATTTTAAGGTCCTCCTTAAATTGGCTCCCCCCAAAGTGAAATCTTTGGCATTTGATACACACACACACACACACACACACACACACACACACACACACACATATATATATATATATGTATGTATGTATGTATGTATGTATATACCCTTCATTTCCCCCCCTTGCACTTCTGTTTCATGGGTAAAAAAATCTATTCTAATGATTTTCATTGGCATGAACTTCTTCCAGAAACTTATTGATTATCCAAAATCTCAGCTTATGTGCTATTTGTTTCATGAATCCAGTCTCCATCCCTCTAGACATCAGCAACCTCGTTTTCTTTGTCTTTCCATAGAATTTTGTGAAGAGAAAAGATAAATGTTGAAACAGTCACTGTGGTAAGTTTGAATGAGTCAAGGAAAGGAAGATTTGAATTTGTACAGTTTTTAATGCCTCTTCCGGAACTTCAATTCAATTTTGCAACTTTGTATGATTCATTATCAGAAGACATGCAATTAGGAAATTAATTAATATTGAAATAATATTTAATATTTATTCAAATTGTATATATTTAGAAATATATAATTAATAAATAAAATATAAGCAATTTAGAAAAGAGACTTTTATTTCCCCTGATAAAGAGAAATTCATACTTAAAAATTAAGGATCCTTGAAATATTACCATACACTTTCATATGATGGTATAGAGTTGACCAGACTATAATATCCTTGAGTACAGTGACTAAATCTAACTTATTTTGGTCACACTTGACTCCTTTTACAATCCTTTAAACATAGTAAGTATTTAATAAATATTTTTTGAATTTATTGTAGAAATGAATAGATGGAAATTATTGTACCAAATATCTTCCATTTCCATCTGTTTGTAATTTTCTGTTCAACACTCAAGGAGCAACATTTACTAAAAATTCAATATATGCCCACAAAAATGGGAAGAAAGGATAGAGGTGAAGAGGAAGACAATGAGCCTCTTACCCTTATTTTTCCTACAGAGGTCTTGAGTTCAAATTTTGTATTACAAGCATGTCATTAAATCTCCCCAGTCCTCCTTTTTCTTATTTAAAAAAATGAAAGCCTTTAACCAGATTACCTCTGAGCCCCCTTCTAGCTCTAGCTCTGTGATACTATGATCACAAATGGGGAAATAAAAGCAAGCCAATCATACTAATCATCACCAGGCTTTTATGAATGACAAATAGCTATTAAGTCTCTTGGCACCAATAATGTGCTCTTTGCAGTACCTCTCCTTGAGGAACTTAAATTTGGGTTGGTCAGGCAAGAATTATGTACATGACACAATTAGAAAAAAGAGTGTATAATCAAGAGCTGATTTTTGTTAATGATTACAACTGTTAATTGTGGTTCAGTCTATAAATGTTATAGAAATTCAAACAAGGTAAGCAACAGTATGGGCTTGAGTTGTCAGAAAAGAGACTATAGAAGAAATAGGATTTAAGCTGGAATTTGAAGATGGATAAGAATTTTGATAGATTCATCTATCCCAGATTCTTCTTTTCCTACTATGGAGGCAACCTGATATATCAGGCAAAAAGAGTACTAGACTTGTGCACTGAAGATGTAAGTTTAAATCTCTGTTCTTCCTTTGTAACCTTAAGCAGTTCACCTCTCCTCTGTCTTTATATGTGAAATGGGAGGATTGAACTAAAGTCCCTTCTGACTCTTCTTATCATGAAACTTCCCACTCATAGAAGTATCTTTGCCCAAAATGGACTTATTGGTGGCGGGGGAGGGGAAAGATTCTGTTGTGCAGAAACATGATCTGTTTGTATTGCTAATGGAAGATTCTCATGTCTAGAGTTATTAAAAAATGAAATTGTTTCCCATTCTGGAGACATGGGTATGGATCAGGTAAAAATTCATTGTCATAGAAATAGAATTTCCAGAGTTTTGAGAGAACTAAAGAGACTAACATGTCCATCCTATATCTGAACAAAGATTTCCACTGTCATCTGACAAATCCTCATCTTTGTTTGAAGCCCCCTGGAACAAAGAAACTACCTTGCATCTTAGTCATTGCCTTCTACTTCAGGACATCTGGACAACTCTAAAATAAACCATGCCAGAAAATTGCATCATGACTTCTTTGACCTATTGCTCTAATTCTACCTTTGGGAAATGAGTAAAATAAGTTTAATCCCTTTTAGATACCATCTTGCTTCAAATATTTTATCACAGTTACATCCCTCTCAAAGTTTCTTTTTTATAAATATAAAACCATCAGTTTTTCAATGAATGTCTTATAATAATGAAACATCCTAAATTTCTACTTCTTCAGAATTCCAATTCTCCAGAATTCAGAATGGTCCTTTAAAGAGATAAAGTTAATAAAGAAGTGAAAGTCTTAGTATGCTTTGCTAAGAGATGGTGACTGGCATAACCATTGTGGGTTAATTTAAAGTCTTGACTGCATAGTATCCTCAGTACCTTTGGCAAGGATTCTTTTTTTTGAAAGATTTTAGAACTTTATTTTTTAAGAGAAAAAGTGAAATTTATTTTTTATTATATAAATATTTTGTTTTCTAATTATATACAATAGTAATTGAATATGTTGAAAGAAAAAAACATATCCTTGAGGAAGAAATAAAATATTAGAGATAGCAAAATTATGTAGTATGTAAGACAACTTTTTTTAAAATTGAAGATAATAATCATTGGTCTTTGTTTAAACTCTAGAGTTCTTTCTCTGGATAGCTATGATATTCTATATCACAGATATCCTAAAATTGTCTCTGATTATTACACTAATGAAATGAGCAAGTCCATTAAGGTTGATCATCACCCACTTGTTGCTATTAGGGTATATAATGTTCTTATGGTTCTGTTCATCTTTCCCAGCATCAATTTATGCAAGATTTCCAAGCCTCTCTGAGATCCCATCCCTCCTGATTTCCAATTGAACAATACTGTTCCATAACATATATTTACCACAATTTGTTTAGCCATTCCACAATTGATGGATATCTACTCAATTTCCAATTCATTGCCACTACAAACAGAGCTGCTATGAATATTTTTGTACAAATAATGCTTTTTATACTTTGTTATGATTTCTTCAGGGTACAGATCCAGTAGTGGTGTTACTGGATCAAAGGGTATGCACCTTTTTGTTGCCCTTTGGGCATAATTCCCAATTGCTCGCCAGAAAGGTTGGATCAGTTCACAGCTCCTCCAACAATGCATTAGTGTCTCAGATTTCCCACATCCCTTCCAACATTGATCATTGTCCTATCTCATCACATTGGCCAGTCTGATAGGGGTGAGGTTGTACTTCAGAGATGCTTTAATTTGGCAAGGATTCTTAACCACTTTTGTTTACCCACTCTTTTATTAAAATACCATAGGGTAGTATCAGTGGTTTGTTCAACACATTCATAAATGAAGAAAATGCTAAATTTCAGTTAGAAGTTCAAGAAAATGGGACACCTAGGTGATGTAGTAGATAAGGCACCATTCCTGGAGTCGGAAGAACCTGAGTTCAAATCCAGACTCAGACACTTAATAATTACCTAGTTGTGTGACCATGGACAAGTCACTTAACCCCACTGCCTTGCAAAAAAAAACCCAAAAAAAGTTCAAGAAAAGAAAGAAGAGTTTTCCCCTATTCAGGTACACTAAAACATTTGGACTCTTGAGAAATCATGCTATAAGATAGTTATATAGAACCTATTATTTTGTGGGTCTGAATTTTAAGTTTTTTGTGCAGACTACTTCAGAATATTTTAATGAGTGGTCCCAAAATCAGAAAATTGGAAAAAACAACAAAGCAAAATGTTAAAAAAATTCCAGGTCTCTTAATTCACTTCATATTTCACTCTCTCTTGAGGTTGCTAAGGGGATCGTTGGGTTACGTATATGGAATGTATAAATTTTAAGCCAACCATCAGTCATTAACTTCCAAGAAGTGGTACATGTGATAACCTGTAGGGCAGCCTGACTTTATTTAAATTTAATTTAAAAGAGATAAATGTAGTCTTACATGTGGAATCAAGAAATCAACTTAATAAATACAATATGGCAGAGAAATGACTAGACAACATTTTTCCCAAAGATGATCTAGAGGATTTTGTGAAAGTTCAGTAGGAGACAAGATGTGATGTAATAAATGAATAAAGCACTAATACAATATTTAGCTGCACTAAGAAGCTTAGTACCCCAGATAAGTTTTGTTATAGTTCTATGCTTTATTTCCTGATCCAACCTATCTTAAGAATTGTGTTGGGGCTGCTAAGTGGCCTAGGGGTGGCTAGGTTGCACAGTGGATAGAGCACCAGCCCTGGAGTTAGGAGTCCCTGAGTTCAAATCTGACCTCAAACACTTAATAATTACCCAGCTATGTGGCCTTGGGCAAGCCATTTAACCCCATTGCCTTTCACAAAACCTATTAAAAAAGAATCGTGTTTAAATCTATGCATAATTTTAGGGATAATATTGACAAGCTCAAAAGAGTCCAGAGGAGAATAATAAGGATGTTGAAGGTCCTTAGAATCATGCTATATGAGATACATTTAAAGAAATGGGAGTGGTTTAACCAGGAGAAGAGAAGGTTTTGAGAGGACCATGGTAGTTTAATAAATATACACACACACACACACACACACACAGATATATATATATATATATATATATATATATATATATATATATGTATACACACATATATATACATATATATATGTATGTATGTATAATTTATAATGGGTTATCATGTGGGAAAGGAATCAGATTTATCCTTTCAGAAAACAAATTTAGGAGCACTCAGTGATGAAAAGAGCTGCTTTCTGGAGTTCTGTCTGTCCCAAATGGTCCCTGAGACACCTTCTAACTCTAAAATACCATAATGGTAATATTGAAGTCTCCCAGAGTATTTGAAAGTAATGTTGTACTTTAGCAAGCCTATAGCCAGTGATTGGTTCAGACTGCTTTGGACACTTTGCATCATGTTGTTTGGAACTCATCTAGCACATGCCAACTTATTGGTCCAGAATGTTTTTTTGTCTAAGAAATATTTTACGTATTATTGAGATAAGTTGTGGTTAAATATCACCTTTGATTGCCTACAGTGAATGGTATGGCCTTCTTAATACTTAATTTCTACAGTATTATGAGTGAAAAACTGTGATAGACACTTTCTGAGTAATTAATAATACATTTATTAATCAGCTTAGCTAACAATTAATAACTTGATGATCAGTAATTATCTCAAGCAATCTGGACAAGGGAAACCACCTATCCAGACAATGTGTTTTTCTTCTTCATGAGCTGGGTCTTCCTAAAACTCTAAAGGATGGATACAAGGACAAAGCTATTTTTCTCTGAGTAATAACTTTCTCTGAGTAATAAGCATAGAATGGATACTGTTCACAGTCTAAACTAAAGTAAGATCTCCCAGTTGAGTGGGGTCCCACTCAAGATTGAAGATCATGTACTTTGAAGTTTAGGAGATTCTCATTAATCAGTTATATCTTTCAGAGATTGACTGTTTAGAGGGGCTGGGCCTTAAATGCATCAATTAATATAATAATAAAATAATTATGCTCAGTAGCTATAAAAATATAAATAAAATCATTAGATTATTAACTGGATTGAAAAGGATGAATAAAAGAGTAAAGAATCCTATACCTAGCACTTAGTGAAGTTTCTGATTAATGGCCACAGCATATTTGCATCATAGCTGTAGAACAGGGAGGAATCTCAGAAGTCATCTAGTTTGACCCTTTTGCAGGTGAAGTAACTTACACTCCAGATCACAAAGGTAGTAAGTGACAGAGTTAGGTTTTAAGCCTAACTCCTTTGATTCAAATCCAGGAAGGTTTCCACTGTACCAAGCTAAGTATTACATTTTATTTTAAATGGTTTATAGTTTAAGTTGCCTGAGGACAAGGGTTGTGACTTATTTATCTTTGTATCTCTTTTCACATTTAGCATATTCAAATGTTGAACCATTTCACTGATATGGGTACTGCCTCCACTGATAAAATTGGAGCATTTTGATGTCTTACTAAATGGTTTTATCAAATTCTTGGGCCAAAATATCTTCTCTTAGTGGCCAATGAATTGGTGATGAGCTTGTTTGATCTTAGTTAAACTTGTCCTTTGACCATGATTAAATTCTTTCCAATTAGAAGGATCTTTTAGACCTCACAGGTTTTCCATTTGGTTTCTCAGGAGTATTAGGAAAAATGGATGAAAATTCTAAGGAGATAAATTGATGTTTGATGTAAAAAAAATTGCTAATAACAAGTACATTCTAAAACCAGAAAGTACCATCTCTCCATTAGTATAAATTTAAAAAACACTGACCCAATGCCACAGCAAGTTGCAACCATATGCATGGAAATCTGCTCACCTCTACCTCTTAGAATCTCTGGTTTCCATTAATGCCCTAGTCAAATACCACATTCCAAAGAAAGCCTTTACTCCTTTTAGTCTCTAAGATCCTTTCTTCCTCCATAATTTTGTTTTTACTTCATATGTATCATATATATTCATATATATTTAGTAGATATGCATATATACACATATGCATATATGATATATACCATGTGTGTATCATACATGTATGTGTGTAAATGCCTTGAAAGCAAATATTTTACTTCTTGATATGTCCAGTACTTAGCTGAGTTCATAGAATAGAGTAAATCTTGACATATCCTCCTTAAATGACTGATGAGATTTAGAATAGGAATGTAATGGAGATTTCTGAAAAAAAAAATGACTCTCATGAAGGAATGATGACATGAAAGAATAAATAAGTATAATTGGTAGAGTCTGAAAATGAAAATATTGAAGGAATTTTTTAAATGATTTAGTTAGATTTAATATAAGTAATACAAACAAATTTGATATTTCATAGCTTTATTTTATTCTCTGATTTTTGAATTCATTAGACCCAAAATATAAAATTTAAATAAAATCAAACTAAAAAACTGTCACTCTAATATCTTGCTCTCAACTATATTTAACTATTTTGATACTTGGATAATCATTTTATCCATCCATGTGGAAACTTACAATCATTTTTTAAATAAGAGCCTAATTTTTCTTGCCATATAACAGAGAAATAGAAAAATCAATTGCTTTAAGAAGTATTGGGGGGCGGCTAGGTGGTGTAGTGGATAAAGCACCATCCTTGGAGTCAGGAGTACCTGGGTTCAAATGCGATCTCAGACACTTAATAATTACCTAGCTGTGTGGCCTTGGGCAAGCCACTTAACTCCATTTGCCTTGCAAAAACCTAAAAAAAAAAAAGAAGTATTGCTTGCCCAGGGGTGGGAGGAGGTTGGAGGATAAAAAATACTTCCTTTTTTTTTCTTCTGGGATTGGTTCATTATGGGCCATAATGTTTTGAGAATACTATTTCATCTGCAAATAATGACCCCCCCCAGGCCATTATAAATCCAGAAGTCTATAGATTATTCATTTTTTTATTTCAAGGATTAATTTTCTTTTATAATCATAAGTACTTAAATTTTAACTTGGAAGGGAACTTTGAAATTTAGGTTTGACCTGCTTATTTTACAGCTGAAAAAACAGGCCCTTAGAAGTTAAATGACTTCCTCAAGGTCACAAAAGTTAGGAGAGGTAGGCTCTTGATCCTGTACCATGATGATTACAATGGAGTAGACATGTTTGTTTTCACAGATTTCTTTTTCAATGAAGGCACAATAAATATAATTCCCAAACCATATTGAAACCAATGCATCTTCACATCCAAATTCAGGTTTTTCTCATTAAATTATGAATTTATTCATTTTCCTATAAAATGTTCTTAGGTTTCTTAAAATTTTAAATTCTCTCTCTCTCTCTCTCTCTCTCTCTCTCTCTCTCTCTCACACTCCATCATTATTACTCAACGTCCTTTTTATTTTTTTAAAATTGCTGTTGGCACTTGCAGTTGCTTGTTTTCTCATCCTTATGAATAAACTGGTTGTGGATTGTGAAACTGTACTTTAAAAAATGCTTAGAACTCAAGGAGGAAGAAACTATATATACTAATTGTCTACCCTCCCCCCAATTTTTTCCTCTTGTATCAGCTCATGCCTCAAAAATAACTATATGAAAAATAGAACTCCAACCTCAGTAAAGAAAAGCATTTATTAGTTGGATAGCTTTGCCTTGTGTTTAGCAGTTAATGAAAGTTGTAGAGCAACCGAGATGGGGCATACATATCAGTATCTCCTGTACCGGAAGTCATTGGATATACTGGAAATGCCTACAAGTTCCAATTGTGTACGTTTGTGGGACCCTCAGAACAGGGAGTCTAATCCAGTAGCTTCCTCATTACCGAGAAGTCCCCAGGTGAAGACCAGCTTCCCTTTTAAAAAAAAAATCCATTCCCCCCCAAAAGACACAAACAACGACATGCCCAAAATAGCTTTTTTTAGTCAGAATTGACGACACTTTCTGATTGCTTGTCATCAGGAGAGAAACTGAAAACCTCGCTTTTTTCTTCCCTGATTTTTCTTCCTTTTAAATACCTCGCTTCCCACTTGCATTGCCTCACCTCATTGCCCACGGGAAATGCCCAGGGCTTCAGCACCCCTGCAGTGCTCAGGAGGAGTTTATGTAAAACATATTAAAAGAATGATCCGAAAAGTCATTGCAGGTTTTTTCTCCCCTTCCGAGTTCTGCTTCTCCTCCACGACGCTGTTATGCTGATGGGGAACGTCGTGGCTAAGACAGAGCCACTTTTTTTTCCCCTCCCACAATTTTTGCTGCAGTGAGAAACTGCTCTTTTCTCGTTCTATTTTAGCAGGATAGCTTCAGAATTATAGCTGAACATTAGGGCTTCCCAGGGCTGGAGACAGGACTTCAGAAGCACACACTGGACTTGATCCTTTCAGCTCAGTCAAAATCGAGTTAATTTGCAGCATCCGGTGCCTGACAGGAATGACAACAAACAGTGGGATCTGTCCGTGGTTCTGAATTGAGGGTTGTTCTCTCCCCCCGCCCCCCCTCAGGATTTCATGAGGGCAGAAGGCTTTCAGTCTGTCTTCCTGAGCCAGCTGATCATTTGAAATTCAGGAGCAGTAGCCACCGAAATCCGAGGTTATGTTATCCTCTGGAATCCTGTCTCTGCTTCAATCCTTGGCTCTGATATCGATTGTGTTTTACCAATAAAAACCAGATTTGAAAAATTGTGCATAGCGTTTGATTTGGTAGCCCAGGCACTCCAGGCGTCCCTTAGCAGCTGCAATGATTTGTACCGATGACAGAGAAGTAAGAGTCGGTGGTACTTCTCGGCCATGTAAGCACAGTGGACCCAACTAGCATTTAAGAGAGACCCCCTATCTAAGACAGAGATCCTTCCTCTACCCTCCCCCCCCCCCCCAAGCCCTCAGTCTCATTTTTCACTGATAGGTAGAAGGAGGTGAATTTGCAAGGATTGTAGTACTAAGGATTTGCCAAAAAGGGATTCTGCATCAGGATAGGTGGGGATGGATTGCAGAGCCTACAGTATCCCTCAGAATAGAAAAGGACTCCCTCTTCGGTTCCCACCTGCCTGATGCATTCCCCTTATAAAGTACCTAATAGGAAAACATCAGCCCTCCCCTGAAAAATAAAGTAACCCATTGGTTAAATTGTAATTCCTCACCTTTCCCCCACCCCGAGTGAGTTCCCCTCCCTTCTTTTCTTTTCTTTCTTTCTTCTTTTTTTTTTCCCCTCGCCCTCAGTGATTTAGAATGCTAGAAGGGAAAGCAACTGAGGTCTTAACTTTCAGCTGCTGAATTGTGGGCTAATTGAAATGACTGGGCATAATGCTATATATAGGCAATGAAGAGATTTTTAGCTTTCACTCAGTGCCTTCAAGACATGTCTTTTTGTAGTCAGAAAAGCCCGAGATCAATGCATTTTCAAACTGACAGAGGGAACCGGCGCTTCTTTGGTAGCACATGCTCAGGATCGGGTCTGTGGTTTGTGCTGAGCTGAGGAGCTGAAAGCCAGTCCATATGCTCCTTGTTTACTGCAATGTTTTTTGCATGTTACTGTGCACTCCGGACTAACGTCAAGGTAAGAGGAGCCGAGGCAACAGTGGGGGCAAGATGTACATGTTTAAAGCCAGCTGCAGAAAATGTCTACCTTGTGTGGCTGGTTCTCCAGGACTTGAGGATTGCTAGCTGCTCAAGCATATTATTACAGGTGGTTGGAGGGGCTTTGTTTTACTGGGACCGGGGAACTGAGCTGGAGAGGCATGTTTGCAATGTGCTCGGGAGTGACCTTCATGTTTAACTCTTTGTAATTCTGGTTCATCAGACCGTTGGCTGGTGCGGGGGGGGGGGGGGGGGGGGGGATAGGGGGAGAAAGGAATAAATGGAAATTAGCCAGGTAGGCCAGAACCAAAAAATCAGGGATGGTACAGAGGAACCGAATGCGATTTAGAATTTAGAATTCAAATACTTCTTTCCGGAAAGTGAGGGCAGATGCATGTTTTCTTGCTCCTTTATTGTCTGCAAGCCAGAGGGTTGGAAGAACTAGTGGCTGAAATGATATCACGATGCCATTTGGGGCAGAACTTGTCATCTAATGCACACAAACAACTGAGGAACACTGTTAATTGACAATATCTATCTTCCCTGCTCCTCAGCTTTCTTGTGATCAGTGTCAACCGACAGCAGTATCGTTGTGGTCTTTCCTTTGCTCGTGTTTGTCTCCCTCCCCACCCCCCAAATTCCCTCTAGCATTCACTTGTTTGGGTTAATAAGCCTCAGAAGTTGAGTCTAAGTTGCTAGATTTATTCCCCTGTCAGCAGTTAGGACAATATTAGTTGAAAGGATCACTGACATTGTATTCATTCAGCTTTGAGGCAGACATACAGGCCAGCTGTGGGATTCTAGTGGCATAATTTATGTGAATTACAATACTCAGTCAACATATTGAGGAGGTGCTGCTGTTATTTTTGCAATGGGCACAAATGGAAAGTATATGTCTCTGAGAAAATTTAGTGAAAGCCCCTAAACATAAAGATTTTAAAAATTGAATTGTTAGGTTTTTAAATTTTTATTTTCTCAATGGATTATTTAAAGATGCTCAGGAGCTAAAGTTTCAGCTCCTGGGCTTGGGGATTTTAATAGCAGAATTCAATAATACCATCAGTGAGTTTGTAAGAAATTTTTTTAAAACTGAATTTGAAGTAAAGGGAATCCTTTTTAACTGTACTATGCCTTTTGGTAAGCAGTAACCCTTTAACACAACTCTTGATTTTGTTAAATGATTGAGGTTTTAGTTTTGATTACTTCAAAATTAACTTTTTTTTTAACCCAATCACCTCCATACCTATGATAGAGATGATGGGAAAATACATATTTTGAAAATGTTCCGAGTCAGACTGCATAGTTTGTGATTTCTGATTCTTCCCCAAATATAGGTGGAAAAGGATTTGTGAAGGAAAATAATTGTAGTGTTTGTGTACACAGTCCTTAAAAGGGATCATCAAAAGGTTTTCTTCATCAAACTGTAACTTCACCCTCTGCCTTCCCCTGGGCAATCACCAACCTGACTAGTAGTCTGAGAGTAGAGCAGAATTCTACAACCATGCTGTTCAATAAAAGAATTACGAGATAAAAATGTGTAGATAGTTCTTTGACTGCCGTTTTCATGAGACACTCTTTAAAAATATTTATTAACAGTTAGAGTAGCATTTTATGGATTTAACTTTTCAAGAAATCTACCCTGAATCTCACAGAACACAAGAAGATATAGTGATATGCCCACAGAGGTTTTGACCACATCTGGATAATTGGGGATGGGGTGAGGGAATCAGTCAGTTTCTGATTATGAAGTATTCTCATCTCTGATTCATTAATCAGTTGAGACTCAGACTTGGAAATTGCCATATGTTGTGTTGTTGTCATTGTACTGAGTGCATGAACTTAAGCCAAATTTATCCTTGTCTTTCTGAGAACTAACACTTTCATGAATGTCTATTTTCTTTTGATTTCTCCCCACTTGGGAGCAGCAAAATTTATGGTAGAGTTTGCTATCCATTTATGTTTTAGTATCCCCAACAAAGTGACATTGTGGAATCTTGCCTGTAATTTGGATTGTATATTGTGTATAGAATTGCTTACTTTTGTGGAATCATTGAAATTTCTTTTATAAGTACCAGTTTTCTGAAGTCTTCCAGGGACAACTAGGTTGATGATTAACTGACCCTTAGCTTTTCAGGCTGTCCAGAAGACAAACAATAGGCACAGTTGTTGGGTTTTTTTTTTTAATTTTTATTTTATAGATAGAATCAGCCAATAATGTCCCTGTTCCTAATTTGGCTTTTGGGGAATCTATTGACTGGCACAGTCCAAAGGATTTTGGAACTGACACATGAATAAGACTCAAGATTTTGGGTTTGGACCAATGACAGCTATGGGAACTAGCTTGACCTATCATAGACTGACAAGTTCAAGGCAGATCTCAACAGATACTATTACAGGTCTGACAGAGACTGAGCATGTAAGCCTATATGAAAATATATGAATAGGTGAGAAGTAAATGGAGTTCTTTGAAAATTGACTCAAGAATCAAAGCCAGAGAAATCTGATTGCCTTTACAAGTTGCATTTATGTTCTTGTTGTGTTCCTAAACTAATTATATTCACTGGGGGGAAAAGCAAACAAACAATGATGATGAATAGCTATAGCTAAAAGCTATCTATATCTAATGTCTGTTATCTCAGTTTCAAATTGTTGTTATATTTATTATGAGTAGTATTAATATCAAACATCATTAAAATAATGAAAAGAATCAATGATGATGGTATTAATGATGATATTCCAGGTATTACCACTCTGCAGTTTTTTAACACAATTTTGTATAAGCCATCTCACTATATTTTAAAGTAAAAAAAAAAAGCTAAGATGTATGAAATTTAAATAGCATCTTCACACAAGGTAATTGAAAAGAGGATATGATGGATACTCAAATATTCCTCAGTCTTTTGATAACTGAAAAACACACATCATTCATCCATCTGTTCATTCAATAAGTAATAATTGAGTACCTACTGTATATAAGACACTGGTGAGGTCATGTGGGGTTAGATAGTTGAGAAGTTAGACTTCCTGTCCTCAAACATAATTGAGGGTCTAGAAAATAACACAAGATAGAATGTTAAAATGAAATTAAATAGTATTAAGGAATATGAAAGTTCAAATGAAGAAGGGAGATGCCTTCTGGCTGGCTAATTGAGATAAAAGTGCTTTTTGCTGTTGTTAAAATATCTAATTTTAGATAAACCCTTTTCCATAGAGAATGAAAAAATGAATGAATAAAAAAGTATGTATGAAATGCTCACCCTGTGCTAAGTACTATGCTAAGTGCTGGGAATGGAAATAGAAAAAATATAAGCAAAAAGAAAAAAGTGCTTTCAACTTGGCTCCAATCATTTTAGATATTACTCTCCCTCCATCATTTAGCAATCTAACCAGCCTGGCCTCTCATTTCTTTACCCATGGCTCTACATATCTTATCTCCAGGCTTTTACAATATGGACTTCCTATGCCTAAAGCATATATCTCTCTCCTTACCTCTACCTCATAAAGTACCACTTTCCCTTAAGTGTAGCTCAGGTACCATCTTTTGCATGAAGTATTTCCTATTCCTCCTGTTATGAAGATAATATTTTAGAAATTCAAATAAGACCTGAGAAACCAGAACTTAACTAATGATTTTATACTGTCTAGTATGTGCAGAGTGCCTCCAATATCTATTTAGCCATTGTGTGTATATTTATTCATTTTCTATCCCTCTAAACATATTTTCATACATTAGAATACAATTACAAACATAAATTAGAATGTAAGCTTGTGAGTAAAGAAGGTTTCCTTCTTTGTCCCCCACCCCCAAGCCCAGCTTTATGCCAGGCAATAACAATTGCTTAATAATAAATACTTCTTGTTTTATTGAGTGATCGAAAGAGTTCATATTCTAATGGTGGAGTATATTCATATAGGAAACACCTAGTGTTTCTTAGGGTACAGTTTCAGCAAATAGCAAAATCTAGTGGTTCAGAGAGACTAATAGTGACATTGAAATGGCAGAGACAACTGTTGAAAAACATTTATTTTTGCTTTGCACTTGTGATTTCATTGGAAAATTATTTTGAATATATTTCTCTAATGTATACTGGCAGTTCATTTTTAATTTATAGTTCTTGAAACTTAACCTTGTACCTGGAAATATTAAGTGATTTGCCTATATTTGCATAGGTAAGATCTGTCAAAATCAGAACTTGAACTTAGACCTTCCTGACTCTTGTCAACTGACAGTCCTGCCATCCCACCAGTTCACATTAGTTTGCTGACCTTACATCCCTATAGTCCTTTTTTCTAAACTTCTCTATATTATTTTATATCTTTATATCAATATTTGTCTCTTAGATATCAAAAGTATATCAATATATGACTTTTATATTTTTATTACAAAAACTCTTTTGAGTTGGGAAGGGAAGGTGATATTCCTGCTTTTCAGAAGAAAGAACCCAGGCAGAAAGAGGTTAAGTGATCAGTCTAAGGATGTTCAGCTAGCTAGTGGCATACCAAGAACTAGAAGTACTCTCTTGATACCTACACCATGTTCTTTCTACTGCAGCATACTGCCTGCCCAAATGAGTTTTAAAAAGCAAAGCAACAAAAACTTTCAAGTTATTTATGAGATGAGATGGTGTACTGGAAAAGGAATTGGGATTGTAATCAAATTAATAATAATAATAATAATAATAATAATTGTAGCTAACATTTATATATCACTATAAGATTTTCATAATACTTTACACATTTTATCTCAGCTGATCCTCACAGTAGCTTTCATAGATAAGTAATATTATTATATTCATTTTATAGGTAAGGAAACTGAAACAAGAGACATTAAGTGACTTGCCCAGAGTCATACTGTTGATTAAAAAAAAGAAAAGAAGATCTATAATTGCCATTTCTTCCCTGGTTTACCTGGGGCAGGATATTCTGCCTCCCTAGGCCTCAAAATTTTATCTTTAAAATAAGTAGGCTGAACCATGTGACCAGTGCCCCCCATAGAACCTTTCAACTCCAAATTCTATGACCATGTCTTCTTCCATTTGATTTTGGAGACAACTATATGATGTCATAAAGTTTGAATTATAAACAAAACAGGGTCATAAATTTTGACTCTGTGGCCTAATTCAGTAAGCAACATGAGAGTTAAATTTTGTAGGAACTTTCTGGTGATAAAAATAACTTTAAAAAATACTTAGGGTGCTGAAAGAGGAATATATTTTAGAAGATATGTATGAATTGACTCAGACTAAAGTGAGTAGGATCCAGATAACAATATTCACAACTACATAAATGTAGCTGAGATTTTAAGGACTGACCTCAGCTCCAGAAAGAAAAAGATGTTGAAATTCAGCTTTGTTTAGGTAGGGAGGTGGAAAACTTTGAAAATAGAATAACATGTTAGGCATGGTCACTGTTAGCTTTGCTAATTGATTTTTCTTTATTACAATGAGTAGAAGTATTTACTGAGGGGTAGAGGTTTAGCATATCAATTAATGGCTAGGTTGTAAAAAACAAAGGGAATTGAATACATTTTTTAAAGAATTATGTTCAGAAACAATTGAAGTCAGTTTGCCTCTCTTCCTTAGAAGGGTTCTTCTCTTAATCTCCCACATTGCCCACTTATATTGAACTTGACCAACTAAGTAGAGAATTCTCTTGATGGCATGAGGCCACCCAAACACCATTGCTCATGCTGTTTCAAATCACTGTTACAATATTTCTATTAATTATTTCTATTGTAATCCTTCCCCCAACTTAGAACATGTTCCTTTTTTGAGACTACATTTCCATCGAGGCTGTATGATGCTACATGAAAGGTCCCGTGCTGTAGAATAGAGATAGGAATGTACTTGTGATTTCACTGCTGTAGGTAATTCCCAAATAAGGAAATCCTCTCCACCAATACAGATCAATACCTTCTGTGAAATTTTTAGTATTAGAGAATTGTTTAGAATGAGGAGAGTATATGTCAGAGGCAGAACCTGAACCCAGATTTTTCTGAATCTGGGGTCTTCTCCTTATCCCCATAAGATAATTTCTCTACTCTTTGAATGCCAAATATACACTTGCCAAAAAGACTATTTTATAAAGAACTCACACAGGCCAAGTGCTCACAGTGGGGTAGAGGTTGGGGGAATGGGTTTTAGTGGGGTTAGGGTCAGAAGAGCAATAAAGGGGCACCCTGAAGTTCTTTCAAAAGCTTTGGAATTGATTGTTCAGCATGGGAGACACCGGCACAGAACTAGAGAGGATGCTGCACTCTATGAGCAAAGCAGAAGTGAAACAACTCAGAGGAAACATTTGATATATTAGTTTATAGTAACTACATGGACTATTTGTACCCCACCTATGGTAGAGAATTCCAAGCCCATATTGATCTGATTAACCACAGTAGGACATACTGTAACTTGCTTCTACTAGAGTAATGTCATTTTGGTCTTCTTTAATAACAAAGGACAAGAACCACCAATAATATCTGCTGAATAAATGAATAAATAGGTTCATTACTTTCACATTTGCAGAGAAAAATCCTTGCCATAATTGATATTCCTGAAACTATATTTTATAACATTTTCTTTGCTTGAAAAGGTGTTCTTCAATAATAATCCAAATATTAGCTATCTTCCATTTAATTTGTTAATGGACAGCTGGTACTACATGCCTGATATTATGGTGGGCATTCTGGTTAGAGATAGGAACAAAACAATCCCTGGAGCTCACTATATTTTATTAGTAGGAAACAATATGAACAACATGAACACTGCAACACATAAGTATGTGTATATGTATATATATATATATATATATATATATATATGTATGTATATATGTATGTATTAGAGAGATAGAGCTAGATATAGACACAGATATCCACAGATTCAGATGTAGAAATATATACAAAGCAAATGCAAAATAATTTTTATAGGTAATTATCAGGTAGGGGAGGCTGAGAATTGATGTTATGTATGAAATAGTACTTGAACAGAATCTTGAATGAAAGTAACAATTCTATGAGGAAGAGTTAAGGAAAGAGAGCTTATGAAATAAGCTGTTGTTGAAAGTGCTAAGTTGACAGTTAGTGATCCTAGACTGGGGTTCAGAAGTCAGAGGCTTGCATCATAGATATGGGAATAATTTTACTGAAATGGTAGCTGAATCACTCAAGGATCTATGTCCCTGTTGAAATCCTCTAGACCATTCCAGCCCCCAGGAATTTTCCTTTAATTTGGCAGTTATGTATGTTACTTTTTAAAAAAATCTCTTTTATTGCAGTCCCACTTTTCAGAGCCATAACGAACACTTTTTAGGCATGGGAAAAGCAGCACAAAATATGACTAGGGATTAGGAACTCAGAAAATGTTCTAATTCAATTGAGCAGATTGGGGAGGCAGCAGAGATTCAGGGGGAATTGTAGAACCTGCTTCCTTGGATCATGCAGGCAGATAAGGATAGGGCAAAGTAAAATGTTTATCTGGGAATCATTATTTTCACAGATTATTTATACCAGTTAGTTGTTTCTGTTTCTAAAGGATTAGAAATGAGAAGTAGTTAGGTTGTATAGTGGTTAGAGCACTGTCTCTGAAGTCAGGAGGACCTGAGTTCAAATCTGTATTCAGACACTTACTGGTTGTGTGACCCTGATTACCTCTCAAAAAAAAAAAAAGAAAAGGATGAGAAGTGTGGACAATATCCTCCCAAATTTTGAAGTCCTTGAACTTAACCCTACCCAATTTGCACTAGTTAACTTCTAATAATATTTAACTGTTATTATTGTAGCTTTTTTAGAGTCATACTTCTTGTCACTAAGTTTAGTGACATGAGCACAGATAATCCATATTATGATTCTTTATACCCACTCCCCCATCTTGCAAAGAACATGTGTCTAATAGATTATTGATGTTTGATAATACTCCAGAAATCCTGACTTATCATCACTCATAACAGAAGACTATATCCCACCATTATCTTATATGATATCTCACAATCTGAAGCTTTGAATAAATTGTTATTGCTTATTATAGGAATAGTTTGGTCAGGTAAACAAAAATTTGTAAATAATGGTTCCTGTCATATAATTCTTGACTCTTTCACTATTAAGTCACCAGTTCAAATAACATTTTGCTTCCAATTTCTTATGTGCTTATCTTGTCTGATACTGTTTTGAATTTATATATGTGTCATGTTCCCCCATCAGACAGTAGGCTCCATGGAGGAAGGGTTCATTTTCCCCAGAGGCTAGAACAACATTTCACATATAATTGGTACTTCAATACAATTTTACTAAAATGAAATGAATCATGGAAACATAGTTTAATATGTGGTAATTTAAAAGTGCTTTAAAGATGACCTGAACTACCATTTTCCTTTAGAATTGAGGTAATTGATGCCTAGAGAAGCCCACTAACTTGTCCAAGTTCCTAAAATGAAGAGAGGACAGAGCCAGAACAGATACTTTTAGGGTTTTGGTTTCATTTGTTTTGAGATTTCAAGGAACAGGGATAAAGATTCATACTCAGTTGATTGAAGTGTAAGGTATGTTAATAGTATATAAGCTGTTCTAGGTGATATTAATCATAAAAAAAGTAGAATAGTGTTTTTCCTCACTGCCACCTACTTTGTCCCTGACTCCCTCTGTCTCAGGAAAATCAAGTCAAATTGTGACTACTCTTAGAATGTCAGTTTTTATCTAAGCCATGGAATGATCTACAGGTGTATACAGTTTTATAATTATATTGATCAATCAATCAATAATCATCAATTAAGTGCCTACTGTGTCCCAGACCCTTGCTAAGTATAGGGAATATAAGAAGAAGTAAAATTCAATCCCTGACCTTACTTTTACAATCTAATGATAAAGGGAGATAGAATCTCTTACCAATTTATCAATCTTTATGTGAGCAGTGTCTAGGTAACTTTGAATACAATGGTTATGAATAGGTGATAAGGATAAGCACTGGAGTTGGTAACATTCTTGTCCCTTACAGAATTTCTCTCCTTCTATGAGTGAAGAGATCTCACCAACTCAGCCTGTAATATTTTGTGTTAGATATGTGTCCTACCACTTTGGATTAAAAGCTTCTAATAGGTAGCAACCTAGAGGTTCCTATATTTTATATTGGAACTAGCAAAAACATAATTGTTGATTGCTAATCACAATTAGGATTTAGATAGCATTTTGAGTTTTTATAAAACATTTTGCATCTGCCATTTTTTTGATCTTTAAAATAACACTCATGACACAGGAAAACCAAAGTTAGTGATCAAGAAACTTGAAAAGGGTCATATACTGGTGTTTGAGAAAGGTCTTCTTGACCCCAAATTCAGTCCTCTCTCCACTATGCTACCCAGCTTTTTTATAATAAGATAAATGACAAATTTTCAGAAAAATTATCCACTCACACATTCTTTTCTTTATTCATTTACCGAGTATTAATAACCTCAGTGTTTAATATTATAGTTTGTGGACAGGTACTTCTCTTCCCTCTTTCCCCTGAAGAAGAGAAAGTATAGGAAGGACACTGTCAGTCTCCTTCTGAGGGTAGGTTGACAATAGAGGATGATATAGGAAGGTATGTGTCAAGTCACTGAAAACTAAATGTGACTGCAAATCAAATTAAGTCATGCAAAGAACATGTTTCCAGTTTTCACACAACACAAGACCTTTCAAGTAACCTTTCCCAGGTACCAGGGATTCAGAAGCATCCAATCTGTCAACCTGATTTAGGTCAACTTCTTACTGCTTTTATAGGTGAACTGTGCTTGAGTAGAAACTGCAAAACTAGAAAGATAACCGCTCAAGAGCATTAACTGAATATCTCTTCTAAGTTATTCAGCAAAACAAATCAAAATCTTATGTTAGATACTGTGAGGTAGCAAAAAACAAAGCAACTAGATCATTATTGCTTTCAGGGGTATACTACACATCTGGAAATTGCTGAGATTGTTAGATGCTTTGTTCTGAGGTAAGTGGTACAAAGTATTGTTATGTCCATTTTATAGATGAGGAAATTCAGGATAAGAAAAATGTGTTGTTCAAACTTATATAAATGATAGAGGAACCATACTTGGAATTTAAGCCTACTGTCAGTAAGAACTTTTTTTATTCTATAACAGTAGTTCAATCTACATGTGGCATCAAAAAAAACCCCTTAAAATGATAGCTAGAAAGATAACTAGTTAGCTAGATATGAGAGCACTGAACTGTCCTTGATAGTTCAAATCATTAACTTCTTTAGGGAGAGGTCATGTTAGACTATCTCCTCTTTATAGATGAGTAGATTAGATTTAGATAAATAGTTTAGTATCAGGATTTTGTAAATGTAGTTTTTAGTTAAACATTTGATAATATCTCTCCTTGTTATTGTTATGAGGTGGAGGCAGAGGGAGGAGGTAGTGAGAGGGAGAGAGATTTGGTTTAGATAGAACTGATTTAGAACTGATTGAATATCTTGGTTCAAATATCAGTTCAGTGTCACTAGGAAGAAGGTTACCAGTGACTTTTCCCAAGGATATGTGCTTGGTCTTGTGAAATTTAACATTTTTATCAATGATTAACAAATATGTGGATAGCATACCTATGAGATCTGCATTTAGGACAAGGTTAAGGAGGGATAAATTTTTGTTTTAGAAGACATAAACAAGGTCTATAAATGTCTTGACATTGCAAAGTTGAGATGAAGCTGATAAATTGAAATTTAATAGAGATAAATCTTATGTAGTATATTGAGGTTTTTAAAAAATCAAGTTTAGAGGGGAAAGGCATTGCTTGTCTAAAGAAAAGGTACTTATATTTAATATATTGCAAGTTCAATATCAGTCAACAGATATGGCAGGACAGAAGAGCTTTCCAGTGATATTTGACCCTTTGCTCTTTCTTGCACCAGATCCTCTAAACATATTTTGGAAGTATCTTGATAAACTGGAGTATAACTAGAGGAAGTAGGATTAATGGTACAGACAGATTAAATAAAAATAACCTGAAGAAACCGAGAAGTTTCAGAATGAAAAAGAAATTTCTTAGATGTGTGATATGAGTCTTTGAAGGCCTATCATGTGAAGGAAGAATTAGAATTATTAAACTTAGGTGTAAGGTCACAACTTGAAAGAATGAAGGGAAATTGTAGATAAACATATTTTGTTTCAAATTGAGAAAAAAATCAAAACCTTTTAACAGAGTTATCCATAAGTGAAATGAGCTGCCTTGAGAGTGAAAGAGTTTTCCTTCTCCCCATGTTTGCAAAAATGTAGTACACAAAACTCAACCTAATAATCTAGATGGTTTTCTTAACTGGGGTTGAGTATAGTAGAATCATTATAGATATAATTCTGAACACAGGGCTGCTAGATGGTGCAGTGGACAGATATAGCACTGGCTTTGGAGTCTGGAGGACCAGAGTTTGAATCCTGCATCAGTCATTTGATATGCACTAGCACATCCAGGGCCATCTCCAGACTTCCTGATCCATATCTTATCACTGAATCTAAATAACTGGAGGAGACAGTGAATCTATTGATTTAGCACAGCACCCCCTCACTCAAATCTAATTCACCTCCCTGATGTCATGGTCTTCCTTGAGAATGAAAGACAAGCATCATCAATTCTGAACACCATGTAAGCTTCTTAATGGTGTCAAAAACCATATTAATGTTGTCAAGTCAATAAGCATGTACTGAGTCATAATCATAGTATATTACTATAGTGTGATAGAGATACAAAGAAATGCCAAAATAATCCCTGTCCTTAAAAAGTTCCTCCTCTAATTGGGGAGACATCATGCAAATAATGTATATCTAAACAGAAAGGATAATGATCTCAGAGGGAAGGGGTAAGAATTAAGGGAAACTCAGGAAGTTTTGCTTTGTTTTGTTTTATTCTATAGAGAGATAATATTTTACCTGATGGATGCTAGGAAAACCAGGATGTAGAGGTGGTCCAGCAAAAAAAAAAATAAGAAAAACTGGTCATGTAGGTAGATGACAACCAAGTACATGTATTTTTAAAGAAGTCAAGGGAAGATTCTAAAAGAAAGGTGTTAATTACATTGGCTGAGTTTCTTTCAATGGTGGGGTCAAACACTAGATTACAAAAACTTGACTAGAATGTGGGAAGTGAGGAAATGGAGATAATGTTGCTAGGAATGTTTAATTCATACTGATAGGTAAATTGAATGGAAGCTTCTTGAGGACAGGGTTTTTTTTCATTCTTGTCTTTTTATTTCCAGTACTTCAGACAGTTAAATGTTGCGTTCCAGACAGCTAGCTTATCCTTTATTCATAAACTATGACTTGACTCAGTCCAGCTGTAGTCAAGTTCTCAGGTGAATGTTGAAGAGGCAAGATGACAAGTTCTCCATTTATTAAACCAAATATAAGTGCTTAAATATCCTCCCCAGTCCTGGTCCACTCCCACTACCATGGCACTCTCCAATATACCAGTAAAACTAAGCTCCAGTGTTTAAGGACACCATGTGATAAAGGTTTATTTCCTCAGGCTCCCCACACAACAATCCCTTACAGTTAAATACATCAGATAGTTAAAATCATACATCAGATAGTTAAACAAACAATATTATTGAATGTATGAATGGAAGAATATTTTTTGGATTCATGGAAATCCAAGACAAACTCCTTGTCCTCAAGGAAATTACAGTTTAGGAATGGAAGAATATATATTTTCATGAGACCAGATCAACAATCTTATTTGATACTTTGACAGCCTTGGTCATAATTGACATGGTTCTTTACTCATAGGGAACTTTTAATAAATGTTTATGGCATGGGGTAGAACAGAATGGAGAGCATCATATTCTTCTTTCTAAGCTTTATTCTCAGCAAATTGCACAAACAAAAGGTACTGTTAGAATTCAGATGTGCAATTTGGCCCATTTCTAGATAAAGTCCAGTCCCATCAAATGTGGAGACTTTGAGTCATTCAAAGCCATCTGAAAGTTCAGTATACTTTTAAAGAGGTCTATTAGCAATTCAAATGAAAAATCACCTACCCTAGTGGTAAGTACAACAAACACAATAATGAATCTCATTAGAAGTTACTTGTTAGACATTGTGCCTTACAACATTTGGCTTTGCTAAGTTAGAGAAGCTGAGGCAGAAAATCAAATAAGTTTCCACTTGAATGAGGCTTTAGGCTTTCATCCTTCAAGTCTGAGCTGTGTAGATTTAAGATAAAAGATTTAAGATTTAAGATAAAATGTCCACAGATATGTGCTCTGACTTAATAAGAATTATTTGTTTGCTTCATAAGAGCAAATAAAAAGTAGTATTGAAAACTAAGAAAAAGAGTCATGCAAGTAGCACAAAGGGTCTTTGAGACAAGTAGCCCAAATCACACTCAAATTCAACTGAGTAGGCTACTTCAGGAGGGCCTATTGGATCAGCAAGGAGTTGAGGCTATTAGAAGAAAGGAGTGCCTTATCTGTTAGGTTCCAATTTTAACTATTCTTATTAACTGGGGACTAAATATCTTTGTTTCTGTCATGGTAAAAAGCTCCACATGTTGCTGGTGGAGCTAAATGCCATCTTCCTGACATAAAGCCTTAGTAATGTGATTGTAGTTATGATTCCATTCAAAAATATAAATGAGAAGAATCATTGGTCAGGTTGATAAATCAAAAAAACTGCTCAAAGGAAGTACATGTTAAGCTTCATTTTGACAGAAGGATGTGCAGGTTGGTAGTTGGGAGTGGAGAGAATAGCACAGGTAAATTTCCCCCAGGAGGAAATAAGCATAAAGATTGGCTTGGCTTGGAAAGAAATGGTATAGAATGGCAGTCTTCTAGTTATTTATTTAAAGGGACTCATGCTTCTTTTCATGTTCTTTTTTCCGGTCTTTTAAGTCCCAAACCCCAAGTTCATTAGGAAAGGTAAACAAGGAAAACTATTTTATGAAGAGTAAATAAAGAATTGTAAGAACTAGAGACATTGTTTTTTTTCAGGTCGTTGCTTTTCAGCAGTGGATAGAAAGCTTTCAAGTGTGACATTGGAATGACTCTGAAAATGAGGTAAAATTAAAAAATATAATTGATGATACTTAGGTTTCTAAAGGAGTGTTGAGGCTATGCTTGGCAGTAGAGCAAGGTGAAAGAGGAAGAGAAATGAAATTTAGGTAAATGGACTTCCCTAACCAGTCATCTCCCTTCCTACTTTTCTCTTTTATCCCCTCCAGGTCGATTCTGACTCCTGTGTATAGAATACAGATCTCCTTAAAACAGAAGTGAGCAAGACAATTCTTAAATTCTAGGAAGGGAAGGATAATGCTAATTCAGTAACAATATTTTTAGCACATGAAATGATTATATTTTCAGACTCTCAAAGAAAATTCAAATTCTTTTAAACAGAAATGGAGGCTTCAAATCATCTACACTGCCATAAGATGCTTGAAGACCTTTCTCAGTAGAGGAAACAACTTAATTAAGAGTGTAAAGAATGCTAAGTTTCAGTCTGGCTCCTGATAACAATTCCATCACTTTATGGCCTTCTGAATTTTCTTTTTCTGTTTCTGAGTCTCAGTTTCCTCATCTGTAAAATGGGGTTGCAATGAACTACCTAAGCCCAAGATCGTCATAAGAAAAGCATGTTTTTTGTTTATAAATGTCATTAAACCAGTTATAATTATTGTATTATATTTTGTAAAGTTCTGGTATTAAATACCACAAATTTCCATGTATGTACTTAAAACAGTGACACAGTATGTGGGTGTTTAATGAATAAATAGGTCACATATGCTAAATGTAGATCAGAGAATATTGGGGATGGAATGGATCACAAAAGTATAGTTCAGCCTTCTCATTTAACAAATAAGGAAACTAAGGTCTAAAGAAATAAAATAATAAGATATATAAGCTGAAAGGAATGATATAAGACATAGAGCACAAACCCTTCTTATGAGATGGTGAATAATATCCGGTTACAAAAACAGTAAGTAGCATAGTTAGGACTCTGATTCATGGATTCTGACTTTGTTATCACTAGAAGGAAACCTTGAGATAGACAGAATGCTTATGTAAGGCTTAGAAAGGGGATGTTCTAATAAGACAAAATCTACCACATATAAAAGTGAAATTCTCCCCTTACAAGAAAGCAGTTTAGCTACAGAAAATCCAGAATGGAGAATGTAGCTACTTTCCAATTCATGTAAACATAATTTAATTGTTTTACTGGTATGTCTGCTTGATATAAACCAATAATGGTATATGACAATGAAAAATGCCAATTTTGGTCTTGGATAGAATAAAATGATAGAGACCATAACTTTATTTGATACTGCCCTGTCTAAAGATTACCAAGGTTCCCCCTACAAGAAATCTTCCATAAGGAGTTGAATCATTCCTTATTGGGGCTACTATAGAGTAGATTCGTGTTCTGGTTGGGTTGGAACCAAATTCTTCCAATTCAGATTCTTTATTTTTAATCATGAAATCATAAAGTCAGTGTTGAAAGATAATTTTCAGACAATCTAGTGCAACCCCCCTCATTTTTAAGATAAGGAAAACAGAGGCCCTGAGAAATGAGGTTGACTTGCCCAGGGTCACAAAGGCAGTATCAAATATGAAATTTGAATAGAGATTCTTTGACTTCAAAGTCCAAGATTTTGCCATTGGGTAACACTGCTTCATGAGGTAGAATCATATATTCAATGGGACATGGTGCATTTATACCAGGCTCAGGTCTTTGAATGGGAGGTTCAGTGGCACAGTGCATAGAAGATAGGAACTAGAGTCAGGAAGACCCAAGTTCAAATGTAGCCCCAGATATTTATTAGCTTTGTGACCCCAGACAATGACTCAACCTTGTTTGCCTTAGTATGCTTTTCTATAAAATAAGATGGAGAAGGAAATGGAAAACCACTCTAGTATCTTTGCCAAGATAAAGCTAAATAGGGTCACAAAGAGTTGGATATGAAAGAACAATAACAGGTATTTGAAAATGCACCTTTAAGCTTTCAAAATACTTTTCTACACTTAACAGATTACTTGCCCCTCAAATGGCACATTATTTAGTATAGGGAAAACTTAGAAATTTGTTCTGTCTTGAAGGAATGAAATCCTTGCCCTTATGATCCCTTAACCTTTTGAGTTTAAAAGAAAAAAAATCATTTTACTTTTTTATTACTTTTATTCTACTCTCAATTCCTCATTTTAAAAAGTAGGCAATACAAATGTATTAAGGTTGCTAGGAATATGCAGGTATGTCATTGAAATGTCATCCCTGGTCACAGCTCTCAATCTCTCCATTAGTCACACGTTAAAACTTTTCATTGACAAGACCCTATGTGACTGGGGAGTAGGGGGAACCTACTGTCAGTCACTGATGGTTTGAGTAGCATCATATGCCCATGATGATTTTCATATGATTTTGTTTCCATATTGTATGACTCTTAAATGTTAATTCTTCGCTCAGTTGTTAGCCTTGCATAAGAACAGAATTCAATGTTAAAGTTTCCTTGGACCTCTGAAATGCTTTTCTTATATCTGCACTAGAAGATGTGAATGAGAAGCCATTTTTCTTAAAGAAAAAAAAATTCTTCTGACATTTTCACTTCCAATGGCAGCTTTCAGAATAATTCAAGTTCCCTAGGGTAAGTTAAACTTTTCCATGATTCCCATGTATTTTAACATGTCCATTTTAGCAATTTTAAGGAAAAGATATTAGATTAATAATGAGTAACAATTTTTATAGCATTTATATTTATACAGCATTTACTGATTGTCATGTTCTTTACAATCATTATTTCATTTGAACCTTTCAACAATCCTGGGATATAGGTGCAATAATTATTATCCTTATTTCATAGATAAGGAAACCAAAGGCAAATAAGATTTACCTAAGGTCACAAAATTTGTTCAGTGCCTGAGTTCCAATTTGACCTTACATCTTTCTGACTCTAGACTGAGCATTTCATCCACTGTACCATTTAGTTGAATTTACATAATCCTTTAAAGTTCAGAAAATAGATGATATACTGTCATCTTATTTGGTCCTCTCAAGAACCCTTTGAGTTGTTACTGTTATCTTCAAATAACAAAAGATTAAATTGAGGCAAAGAAAGATTAAGTGACCTTCTTTGGGTGACTCAGCAAAGAAAGGGTAGAGACCAAATCTGAACCCTGATCTTGCTGATTCTGAATCCAGCATTCTATCCATTGTTTTTCTTAACTTTTAATTGCAATATATTAAGTGTTCTTTTTCTCAAGTCTTAGTGTATTTATAGAGCAGATGTTGGTTCTTGAAGAGACTGCTGGAGGAGCACAGGCTCTGCTCATTCTCACCTAATTGAAAATACTTTGAATTTCTGTTTAAGGGCCAGAGTGCCTATATCACCATATAGCTGGCCACCAGGAACGGGCTTTGATTTTTCTCCAAAGCATATTTTCATCATCTTCATTACCTTCATCTTCTTTATTGACTTAATCAGAAATAGTAATCAATCAATCTACCAATAAGCATTTATTAAAGTGCCTAAATAAACAAGAAATACATACTATAATTTAATAAAATAATGTCTCTAATAGTGTACAAATAATATCATATGAAATGGTATACATTTGTTTTGTAAATAATTCCTATTATAAAATAACTAAAATAATGAAAGTAATGCATCAACCAAAGAGAAAAGTTATATAATTACTTCTGATAATGTTTAAGATGATAGTGAATAGAGCAGAGGATTTGAGGTCAGGAAGACTTATCTTTAAACTATTTAGATGTGTGATACTAGGAAAGTCACTTAAGCTTCACTTCACATCTTCAGTTTTCTCATATGAAAAAAATTAGGGAAAAAATCACATCTACTTTGTAGTTTTCATGAAGTTCAGATAAGACAGCATGTGAAGTGGTTTACAAATTTTAAAGTACCATATAAATTATGCCAATAACAAAATTAATAACCATCATCATCTTTGTTATCTATTATGGTCAGGTACTTGGGATACAAAAGTAAAAAAAATGAACAAACTCAAGGAGTTTATAATAACTGACTTTTTATAGTAACTTTGAGCCGGTTAAAAGTACATTATTTTACTTGAATCTCACAACAATCCTCTATAGGTATTATTATCCTGTCTTAATAGATGAGGGAACTGAGGCTCATGGGGTGAGGTAACTTACCCAGCAGACACACAGTTCAGAAGCTGGATGTGAGTCCAGTTTTCCTGATTCTTATATTTCAACAACTATCTATTATCACTTACCATACTAGGTGATGAAGACCATGAGTTAGTATGTTCATATTTTGAAGGTTTTTAAATAAAACATGTACTAATTGGATTCATTATCTTTTTCCTCAAATTCTCCTCTTTTCCAAATTTCTCTTTTACCACAACATCCTAGTCACTCAGATTTGCAACCTATCCATCACAATCAACCCTTCCTTTCTCCTACCTAGCAAATGTTTCCAAATTCTATTGTTCCTACTATCACAGTATCTCTTGTAAAATATTCCCCATTCTGTCTTCTGAAACTGGCCTTTCTCCCACTCTGGTTCAGCCCCTCATTGTTGTTGTTTGTCCTTCATTCTTAAAGAAGACAATGACATGAAGGAGGTAATAACATGACAAGCACACGAATTTGATTTGAGTGAGGGGGGTTCTGTCCAAGATCACTAACCTTACTTTCTCCTCCAGAGACATATAGATCCAGTGCCCAGATAGGAATCAGGATGGCTGGAGATGACCCTGGACATATGGTAGTCAGGCTTATGTGACTTGCCCAAGATCACACAGTATTAAGTGTCAAGTATCAGAGGATGAATTTGAACTCAGGTCCTCCTGACTCCAGGGCTGGTCCTCTATCCACTGTGCCATCAAGCTGCCCTAGCCCTCATTACCTCACAACTGGACTAAAAAAAAGCAAACTGTCTGCTTGACCTTCCTCTTTTACTTCTTTCCTAATCTAGGCCATCCTCCACTTTGCTGTCAAAGTGATTGCCCTAATGCTGGTGTGATCATGTCACCATATATTTTGGTAAATTTCCATAGATCCCAATAACCCTCAGGATGGATCAAATATAAAATATCTTGTGTGCCTTTTAAAGCCCCTTGTAACTTGCCCCATTCCTATGTTTTCAGTCTTCTTATACCATACTCCCCTCCATAGTCTCTACAATTTAGCATAAGCCGGTTTCTTTGTTGTTCCCCATTCAAAATACTCCACCTCCTAACTCCATTCATTTTCACTGACCATCCCCCTATACCTATAATGTTCTCCCTTGTCATCTCTGTTTCTTGACTTCTTAAACTTCCTGCAAGTCTCACTAAAATCTTACCTCCTGGAGCAGCTAGGTGGCACAGTGGATAGAGCACCAGGCCTGGAAGGATCTGAGTTCAAACTTGACCTCAGACACTTAATGATTGCCTAGCTGTGTGACCTTGGGCAAGTCACTTAACCCCATTGCCTTAAATAAATTTTAAAAAATCAAATAAAAATAAATAAATAAACAAACAAATAAATAATTGAATGAATGAATAAGCAAACAAATAAATAAATAGATGAATGAACAAATAAATAAATAAAGAGCCAAATAAATAAATAAACAAATGTATGAATGAATGAATGAATGAATGAATGAATAAACAAATAAATAAATAAAACCCACCTCCATTATAGGAAGCTTTCACAGCCTCATTAATGCTAGTGTCTTCCCTCTAAATTGTCTCTAAATGCATATTATTTGTATGTAGTTGTGGGCATATAGTCTCCTCCTTTAGAGCATGAGCCCTTTGAAAGCAGGGACTGGTTCTGCCTTTGTTTGTTTTTGAAAATGCTAAGCACAGAGCTTGGCAAGTATTAGAGAGGTTGTAAAAACTTGTTGATTTAGCTCAATATACTGAAAAGTTTCTCATCTATAAAATGAACTAGAAAAGGAAGTGGCAAACCATTTCAGTATCTCTGACAGGAAAGTCAAAGATGGGATCATGAAGAATCAGATAGGACTAAAATGATTTAACAAAAACAAGATAATGCACAAGGAGAAAACGATAACAAGGGGCAAATTGTAATCTGATACAGTGATGGCAGTTGCCACACCTATTAAATCATGAATATGTTAGTAATGTGGTGAAATGGTAGATCATCTATATGTGAATTGATTTTGCTTGAAAGTGACTTAGAGGGGCGGCTAGGTGGCGTAGTGGATAAAGCACTGGACCTGGAGTCAGGAGTACCTGGGTTCAAATCCAGTCTCAGACACTTAATAATTACCTAGCTGTGTGGCCTTGGGCAAGCCACTTAACCCCATTGCCTTGCAAAAAAAAAAACCCCTAAAAAAAGTGACTTAGAAATATTGTGTTTCTGATAAGTCTGGGGTTCTTATCATGGACTTCATAACTTTTGCATTTTTCTGACTTCTATCTCATTTTGTTTGATATCTCTTTACTCTAGTTATGATATGAATGACCATTCTCTTAGTTAAACTGGAGAGCTACAGGGGTAGGGAGTTCTATTTATTCAGGATCATTGACAAAGAAAATTAGAACCAGATATAATGAAAACAATAGCTCATTTTTATAGTTTTTTGTTTTGTTGTTTTAGTCATATCTTACTTTTTGTGACAGCATTTGGGGTTTTCCTGGCAAAAATACTGGAGTGATTTGTCATTTATTTTTTCTCTAGCCCATTTTGCAGATAAGAAACTGAGGCAAAGAGGGTTAATTGAGTTGCCCAGAGTCACAATGCTAGTAAGTTTCTGAAGCTGGTTTTGAACTCAGGAAGATGAGTCTTCCCCATTCCAAGTCCAGAGCACTATCTGCTGTGCCATGTAGATATCTTTCACGTTTATATAGCCCTTTATGAAAAATATTACCTATATTAATTTATTCAATTCTCACAGAAAAATATTTATTTCTATTTGTCTGTTAGTTTTCCACCCTCTTCCTGAAGTCTGTCAGTTATAGTAATAGACTCCTTCCTGAGGCAGATCTAATTTGTTAAAACATTTTTTCCTCAGATAAACATATCTATTATTCTTTAGACATTTTCAGTCATGTCCTAATCTTCCATTACTCCTTTTTGGGGTTTCCTTGGCAAAAATACTGGAGTAGTTGGCTCTTTCCTTCTTAGGCACATTTTATAGTTGTTTGTTTGTTTGTTTGTTTGTTTGTTTTGCAAGGCAATGGAGTTAAGTGGCTTGCCCAAGGCCACACAGCTAGGTAATTATTAAGTGTCTCAGGCCAAATTTGAACTCAGTTCCTCCTGACTGCAGGGCCGGTGCTCTATCCATTGCACCACCTAGCTGTCCTTAGACTCATTTTATAGATGAGGAAACTGAGGAAAATAAGGTTAAGTGATTTGCCTAGGTTCACACAGCTAATGAATGTTTGAAGTCAAATTTGAAATCAGATCATTCTTATTCTAGGTCTAGTGATCTATCCACTGTACCACCTAGCTACCCCAAATCAAGATTAAGTTTATTTTGCAATTGTCACCCATTATTCTTGGATATATCCTTGTGGATCCAATCAGTCCACTTATTCACAATAAGCCTAACCATTCTGTAACAATGTTTCACATTCTTGAAACCAACTATCAACATCCCTATCCCCATTCCAAAGTCTTCCTTTCTCTAGGCTTATCTTTCATAGATCTCCAATGTATCTTCACATGACATGGAGTCAAGGTCGTTCACCAGATTTGTATTTTTGTTTCAGGGCATTTTCAAGTATCTCATATATTTTCTTTTAGCCTCTATATAATTTAAGTCTAAAAGTCTAATTGATAAAGCACACTCATTAGTAACATCATTTTGGACAAAAATTTTTCTATAAAGAGAAATTTAGGATGAAGCAAAATATCTATTGAGTAAAATTTATGGACTCAAATTATTATATTGGTTTTCTGTAAGTGCCTATATTTTAAGGTATTTGCCCTTCACTCACTGTTTACTATAAAGAGCATTAACATAGATGTGCAAGCAGATTACTCATTTTGACATTTCATTCAGTTTTTCCCTCTTCTCCATCAAAATTTTTTTTCATTAATTTTGTATCTTGGAGGATCAATTGAATTTTTTTGCATTTCCACCATCCAAATAATTCTTTTTAGCTTCAGAATTGAAAGGTATTCCTTGTTGAGATGAAGTTTCCTATATTAATTAGAGGTAAGACCTGGGTTACTGATGTCTACTTTGGCCTAATCTATGCCATATCTTCTGTTCAGTGGCCTCCAAAGAAAATATTACATGCTCCCAAAGGATCATGACATTACCATGACACTTTTTTTCAAGGAGGGAAGATAGATATCTTTTGCTCCCTGTGATAGACAATTGTAGACTTATTTCTATTATAATTATAGTACTTCCATTAATCATTATTGCCAAATATATTCCACCCATTTCATTCTTCTCTCATGATTGGGATATATGAACAGAGAAAGTTTAACAACCACCAGTCTAGTACATTGCAAGCACTAAATATGACATTAATGTTATATGACAACCAAGAGATCTACCAAAGTTACATAAGCTCCATGAAGAGAAGTACAGAATTAGGGAATTGTTAGTTCCAATGCACTTTACCATGGTAAGAACCCATTTGCAATACTATGTTGCATTCTGAGCATCCTATTTTTAGAAGCTGCAGTTTGTCTGGGGAAAGGCTGATACTAAAGTGATGCAACTTGAAGCAACAAATTTTAAGGATCAGATGAGGAAAATAAGACTTGTTTATTTTATAAAAGAGAATGTCAATTAGAGGAAAAGAGGATTGTTTTGTTGTTTGCTCCTGAATGACAGAACCATAACCAGAAGATAAAACTTAAAAGGTGAGAGATTTCTGTATAACATAAGGAAATGCAGGCTGCCAACTAGAGCAGCATCAACATGGAGTGACCTGTCCTAGAGAGAAGTGTGCTCCATGTCATTACAGGTGTTTGAAAGAGGCTGGTTTAGGCACATGTCAAAGTGTCATGAGATTTTCTACTCAGATCTATCTTTTGCAATTAGTTCCTTACAACTCAGGGCTTTTATACAGTTTTGCTTTAGTGACCTTAATGAAATGAGTATTTCCTAGACAGATTACTGTAAAGTGGGTTCTAGGAGTCTTGGATTCTAGTTTTGATGCCACTCTTGGGTCCTTCATTTTTTGGTCTTCTATGCCTTCTCCTATCGGAATAGTGACCTACATGCTCCAACTAGTCTCACATGAAGGTTATCAGACTTCATTTGCAAATATCTGAAAGGTACTCTATAAACTTAGATATTATTCCCTCCCTGTTATACTTAGTTACATCCTAATTGAGAAAAATGATGGGCATGATGAATGACAGCAGGAGGCCAACATTTTTCATAACCTGTCAGTTTATTTTCCCCAAATCATCATGTGAAAAATTATATATCATCTTAGGTAAAATATGTGTGTTAGGTAATGTGTATTTTCTGTGTGTGTGTGTGTGTGTGTGTGTCTGTGTATGTATGTATGTATGTATGTATGTATGTGTGTGTGTATTGGTTCTGGGTTTACCCATTGTGTCCTTCTCTTACCTTTTACCTCCCAAAAGTCATGTAGAATTGTAGAAAAAAAAGTGCTGTACTTCTAGACCAGTAGATTTAAATTCATAATTTCTCTTTACCACTGAATACTTGTGCTTCCTTGGAAAAGACACTTTCTTCTCTATGACTCAGTTTCACCATCCATAAAATGGGAAGAACATTACCTATTCTACCCATCTTAAAGGACTATAACAAGAAGGAGATGATGGCATTTATAAGAATGTTGTTTATATTATTGTCACCTCTTTATTACTTTTGTGTGGAATATCTGCAGGAATGGTCTAATGCCAGATACATTGTCTGTTCCTTCTCTGTTACCAAGAGCTTCCCTGCTGCCCCCAGCTGCTGTTATTAAGCCTTTGCTCAGGAGGTGCAGACTCATTTTAATATTAGTCTGAGCAAAACAGAGTTGAGGAAATAAATCCATTGGAAGAAAAAGAAAGAAAATTGAACTTCATTCCAAAAGAAATATTTTAAAGTGATATTTGAATTATTGACTCTGAGATTATCAGTGTATTAGCATGGATAATTGATAGAAAATTATTGGGCTATAATAGATCTTTCTATTCTAGATTTTGAATGGTTTATATGCTTAGAAAATGCATATATATATATTCTTATCTTACCATTTTCCACATTATCCCACTTATGTAAAATAAATTCTCACAATTGATATGTTTTGGGATTCACTTTTGACTGGATTCTTGGTTCCTGGTAACTTTCTTCCATAAATGTTCCACCCTTTTCCACTGTGTTCTTTCCCTTGACCTTGTTTCACTCTAAATATTAATGAAATGATGAGCTCCAAATACTTTCAGGATATATTGGGGTAACTGAGACTTTTCTTCACATCTACTAAGTACTAAAATGTGACAAAACATAATAGAAAGAGAAGAAGAGTGCTTCCTAAGTCTACTCATAAATCTACTCAAACCCTAATGTTTACCTTAGAGCCTATAAAGCAATCATTGGGTGAATGTTGGGAGGTCATTAATTAAATATCTTATAGCTATCCACATATCTCTCTGGCCATACATCCATCTGCTTACCCATCCATCTATCCACTCAGTCTCTCAACAAATCTATGGTTCAATTAAAAAATATTTATTAAATACCAATTATGCAAAGACTCTATACCAAGTGCTAGAGAAAAAACAAATAAACAAACAAAAAACTAGGCATGAGACAATCTCTTCCCTCAAGGAGTTTATAATCTTAGAGAGCAAACAACATACAAATGAACATATTCAATATATATATGTGTATATATATATATATATATATATATATATGATATATAGGATAAGTAGGAAATAATTAACAAAGAGAAGGCATATAACTTAGAGAAGTTAGAAAATGTTTCCTAAAGACAGTGAAGTTTTAGTTTAGAATTAAAGGAAGTCAGGGAGGTAAATAAATGGAATGGAGGAGAAAGAAGCATTGGAGGACAGCCAGACAGAATGCCTGGAGCCAAGAAACAGAGTGTCTTATTCATGAAACAGCCAGGAAGCAATGTCACTGGATCAAAGAATATATGATGAAAAGTAAGATATAAGAAGACTGGAGAGATAGGAGAAGGGTAGGATATGAAGAACTTTGAAAGCCAAACAGCATTTTGAATTTTCTTCTGGATGCAATAGGAAACCACTGGAGCTTACTGAGTATCAGCTGTATCAGATGTATGTTTTAGGAAAATCGCTTTTCTGGCTGAATGGAGTATATGTTGGAGTGGAGAGAGAGAGACTTGAGGCAAGCATATCCACTACAAGCTGCTGTAGTAAATAAGACTTGAGGTATGAGGTCCAGAACAAAAATATTGATAATGTCAGAGAAGAATCAGAGAAAGTTTTGAGGGATGTTGCAAAGGTGAAATTGTCAGACTTTGACAATAGTTTGAATATGGAGGATGAGAGATAATCAGAAATCCAAAGTGACTCCTAGGTTGTGAGCCTAAGGATAGTGTTGCCCTCTATAGTAATAGGGAAGAGAGGAGGGAGGGTTTAACAGAAAGGGTAATGACTTCTGTTTTAGAAATATTGAGTTTAACATGTCTCCTGGACATCTAGTTTGACATGTGGAAGACTGGAGTTCAGCAGAGAGATCAGGGCAGAAAAGGTTTCATTCTTTTTGCTGGGAATACAAAGGAATGATGGTCAGAAAAACATGCACATCTATCATTAATCACCAGGTGAGTGAAATAAATGCAGAGATAGTTCTAAATGATTTCTGTGAGAAATTTGAAAATATTCTACTTGTGATTCTATCCTGCTTCTATCCTTTGGGATGGGGTGTGGCTAGGTGGTGCAGTGGATAGAGCACTGGCCTTGGAGTCAGGAATACCTGAGTTCAAATCTGGCCTCAGACACTTAATAATTACCTAGGCATGAGGCTTTGGGCAAGCCACTTAACCCCATTGCCTTGAAAAATCTACAAATAAAAAGACTATCCTTTGGGGAAATATATGAGCAATGCTGGGGCAGCTGTACCTTGAGTAAGGAAGACTCAACTCCCTGAATTCAAATCTGGTCTCAGACACTCCCTAGCTGTGTGACCCTGGAAAAGTTACAATAATTAACAATAATTGCCTTACTTTCCTTATGTGTAAAGGGAGATGGAGAAGATGGTGAGCCATGCCAGTATCTTTGCCAAGAAAATCCAAATGAGGTCACAAAGAGTTGGACATGACTGATAAGCATCACTATGAGCAATGCCAAACATTTATTTTGGGGGTGTAATGGTGAGAAGGGGTGAAATAATTTCCACAGAATGGGAAAAATCTCATTGACAAAATTGGGTCTGCGAATTTCAAACAGCAACTCCAAAACAAAGTATCTACTTCATAAATGCTTTTTGACTGGACCTATTGACCTGAGAGCTTTCATCTTGCATAATCACCTTAGGTGTAGAGATACTATGTGACTCAACTTATATGTATCAGAAGTAGTGTCATGCATCAGGGACATCCTGCTTCCGAAGCCAGTCCGAGGTACAGTGTGCAGTTCCATGTCTCCTACGCCAGAGACTAGGGCAACATTCTTGTTGTTACTTATCTTACAGAGATATGTTTTAGGAAAATTCCTTTAGCATCTGAGCAAAAGCTTTGTTAAGCCTAGACAGGAACAAGGGTTCCAAGTTCTCTTAGGCTAACTGTAGTACTAGAATTACCATCTGGGAGCCTATGCTTACTGTAAGCAAGTGTGTTAGAGCTTAGTCATCTCCTATTAAGTGTCTAAGTAACAGGGCCCAAGTCCAGATTTCCATTCAAGAATTTTACAAAATTGCCTTCTAAGAAAATGTTGGATGTTTTCACAAACAAAATTGTTTCTAAATGATTTTGCTTCAAGTCACAGTATTGATTATATTGTTCCTTAAGCCACAGAAAGTCAGTCATTTCTGTTAGTTCTTTTTACACCCCAGTGTACATTTTCATATTTTTAATGTAGTTTTTTTACAAGCTTGCTCACACAATAAAGGCATTGTGTCATATAGTAACTAGAGAACTAACCTTAACTCCAGGGAGACTGGGATCAAGCTCTGTTTTAGATACTTACTGATTGTGTGACCTTGGATGAATCAATTGACTTCTCATTGATTGCTCTGCACCAGTGGTTGCAAACTCAAATAGAAATAGATCCCTGATGGTTGCATATTGACTTAGTATCGGTGTTGGATTGTGGGTAACTGGGTGGTACTTTGGATGGAGCACTGGGTTTTTGAATCAGGAAGACCTGACTTCAAATCCAGGTTCACACTCTTATTAGCTGTGCAACTCTGGGCAAATCACTTAACCTTCTTTGTCTCAGTCTCTCCCTCTATAAAATGAACTGGAGAAGTAAATGACAAATTATTTTAGCACCTCTAGAATAAAACTCAAATGAGGTCGCATAAAATAGGATATGACTGAAAATGACAGAACAAGTCCAACATTTTAGATTATATTTTTTATATATTATATTTTATTTTGTACATGTAAGCAGTGACTGTTAAGTTTGTTGTATTCCTAAGTTATACATAACAGGAGCTTAATAAACATTTGTTGCTTAAGTTTAACTTATACTAAAATGTTTCCATTTCATATTAGAAGAAATAGAAAAGATTTTTAGAAACAAGGGGATAGGGAGAGGGACTAGTCAGGTGATTTAATTTAATTGAAGAAACAATACCAGTGTAGGTTGACAAATTTTTTGTAACATAGCTTTAGATAATTTCTCAAGTAGAGGTATTGAAATGTAGATATAGATACACATACATACTAATATATATATATATATATATATAATAGGGAAAAATAAGTATAAAGAGAATAAGGTACAAGATAAATACACAACATTGACAGTTGAGGGGATCAGAAAAGACTTAATATAAAAGATGAAAATAAAAATGCATTTGGGGAAAAGAGGAATTCTGTGAGTCAGGGATGAGGAGAGAGTTTCATTCTAACGATGAGAGAGAGCTAGGGCAAAGGGATAGAAAGGAGAAATGGAGGTCCAAGTGTGAGGAACAGAGAGGACAGTGATCCGGATCTCACAACATGGGAGAGGGTAAAATGAACAATGATACAATTGATTATGTGTGACTAATGCTCACAGCAAAAGACTGTGATTGGTTGGATATCTAGGAGTTATTTGTAAAGAAATGATGATTAAACTGACGGGAGGTGGTGAGTTTACCAAGAGAGTGAAGATAGAGAGAGAAATGTAAGAGACCTAAGACAAAAGAACCATGCTCATTTTTATGGGCCATGATCTGAAGAATTAGATAATGAAGCAGAAAAAGAAAAGTTAGACAGGTAGGAGGAGAATCAGAAGAAAGAAATGCTATGATAAGTCAGAGAGAAGGGTATATCCCAAAGGAGACTGTGATCCACAATTTCGAATAATGTAGATATCTAGGAAGGATTAAAATTGAAGCATCAGATCTGATCATCAAGAGTATATTGGCAACTTCAGAGAGATAAGCTTGAATTGGTTAGAAGCTTGATTACAAAGAGTTGCAGAATGAATGAGAGAAGAGGAAGATAGAGAGAGAAAACATTTTTCCCCCCAAAGAGTTTGATTAAGAAAAGGAGAAGCAATAAAAGGTAACATAACTTGACAAAGAATGGCAGGAGAATGAAGTTTGTTTCAGGAAATGGGATGCTGGGTCATGCTTTTGAAGGAGGTGGGGAAGAAAACAGTACATAGAGAAAAACTGAACATTATAGATAGATGGTGATTGAAGCTTACATGTTCTGAACAGGGACACAAGTAGAGGATTTAAGTTGTAGGGTTGCCTCATTCTTAGAAAATGATGAGAAAGAAGGATAGAATAAAGGAAACTATAAAGGAATTTTTAAGATAGAGAAAAAGAGTAAAAAAAATAAAATAGGAAGAGAGGAGTCTTATATTAGACAAAGAAGAGAGTTGGAGCACCAGGAAGTTTGAGGAGAGAAAAAAGAGATTTGGGTTAGTTTTGGGAGGATATTGAAATAGAGAACGAATTAATGAAGAATAAAATAATGAAGAATAAAAGAATAAAAAAAATTGCCTTGCTGCAATGAAGACCCAGATAAAGCTGGCTAGCATGAGTTTTTAATATCTTCAGCTTAGTTGTGAGATAGTTTATAAAATGTTTTGTAAATCTTTAACAAAATCTTTAGCTCTATCAGGTATTATCACCATCAGTGTCAACATCATTGATAAACATTTGCTTTCTAACATAATTATGTCATGTATGAACTTGTTCTAAATAAGAAGAAATTATATTTAAGAGATTTGCCACTTAGACCATACACAGATGACATTTGATTCCCAAGGAATTCCCAAGGAATAACAATAACATAAAAATGATACAGAATAGAGAGCTGGACTTGGAGTCAGCAAGAGTTACAAGCGACATGTCTTTTGTCTCCCTGTGGCTCAGTTTCCTCATCTCTAAAATGGGGATCGTAAGTGCATTTACCTCATAGTATTTTTATGATGCTCAAAGGAGATATTTGTCACTTTATTTTTACAAACCTTAAAGTATTATATAATTTCTCATTAGCTAACTACTAATAGTAGTAGCATTTTTGTACATGTGACTGAGAGACTTGTTATGGAAAATATCATTCACATGCAGAGGAAAAAACCATGGACTCTGAAGTCAAAGGAAAACACATGATATTCACTTTTTCAAACTTCTTTCATGGGGTGGCTAGGTGGCATAGTGGATAAAGCACCGGCCCTGGAGTCAGGAGTACCTGGGTTCAAATCCAGTCTCAGACACTTAATTACCTAGCTGCATGGCAAGCCACTTAACCCTGTTTGCATTGCAAAAACCTAAAAAAAAACCCCTTCTTTCATGTTTGTTCTTTCTTTCTCATGGTTCCCCACCCCCACTTAGTTCTAATTCCTCTTCCACTAACTGGCTAATATGGAAATATGAAACATGAGAGATTTTTTGCCAGATAGTTTGCTGCCATGGGAAGGAAAAGGAGAGTGGTAGAAAAATGCAGAATTCATAAATTTTCATATGGATGAATGTTGAAAATTACCTTTGCAAGTAATTGAAAAATAAAAGGATGAAAGAATACTGCAAAAATGTTATTTTATCTAATTATATGCAAAGATAGTTTTCTTCCTTTTGTAAGCTTTTGAGTTCCACATTTTTCTCCCTCCCTCTCTCCCCCTCTCTCAACAAGAGTAATCTGATACATATTTTGCATATACAATCATGTTTCCATATTAGACCTGTTATGAAAGAAGAAACAAAATTAGGGGTGGCTAGGTGGTGCAGTGGATAGAGCACTGGCCCTGGAGTCAGGAATGCCTGAGTTCAAATCCAGCCTCAGACACTTGATGATTACCTACCTAATTACCAAGGCTGTGTGGTCTTGGGCAAGTCATTTAACCCCATTACCTTGCAAAAATAAAAGAAACAGAATTAAAGGGAAAAACATGAAAAAAGAAAAAAATGTAAAACAAATTTAAAAAATGAAGATAGTAGCTTTGATCTTCATTCAGAACTCCATATTTTTTTTCTCTAGATGTGTATGACATTTTCTATCACAAGTCTTTTGACATTGTCCTTGATCCTTATAAATTGAACTTCATAATTGATTATCTCACTGTTGTCCATAGTTTCAGGCAAGTCATGGCTAGAGTACAACACTTTGTGGTTTTTGTGGTAGATGATTGGAGAGAGGAGAACCCTGGCCTTGGTATAAGTAGACCTGTTTGAGTTCCATTCTTGGTGTTTACTAGTTCTATGACCCTTAACAAATCATTTCACTTTTCTCATATAGTTTTAATAGTTTTCTGTCCCTTTGTCCTATGCATGGTGTGTTTTTCTGTGTGTGTGTGTGTGTGTGTGTGTGTGTGTGTGTGTGTTTAGTATCTTGGGGGAGATGTAATTGATTGCTTGTTTTAAGCTTCTTCAAGGGGAGGATCTCCTATAGTTATCTAGCCCAGAACATGGAATAGGGACTTAATAAATGTTTCTTGTATGAAGGAATGGATGAATGAATATCAAGAATCATGGAATTATCTTTTTTATTCTCTCATGGAATTCAAAATAGAGTATGCAGAAGACCTCAAATAACCTCCATGGTTTATAAGCTGGATGTGTCATAGGAAATAAAGGCAAAAGAAATAGATTTTCTTTTCAAGTTTCACATTATTTCAAAATGTGTGAAAGGTAGATTCAAAAAATTATGTTCATATAATATTATACATAATTAACCTGATTATTCAGGTTGAAGGTTTGGATTTTTTATTATATGAAAATAGCCTTCCAATTTAATTCTATGAACATACTCTATTAAATATATAATTAGTGTTTTAGGTTTCAATCACTGGGTTTTATTATATCAATAAAAATTACTTCTAATGGAGATTTTCAAGTACTTAACATTTACATTGACATATATAATATACCTGGACATTTATTTGCTAAAGATGAGAATTCTAAACTAGGTATGGATTTTGAATTTGATTTTATATCCAAATCATTTAGATTCCTGCAACTTAAAAACCAAAGCAACCAAATGAGGAGGGATGAGGAAGGGGGGGAGAGAGAGAGGAGGGGGAGGGGGTGGAAAGGGGGAAGAGAGAGAGAGAGAGAGAGAGAGAGAGAGAGAGAGAGAGAGAGAGAGAGAGAGAGAGAGAGAGAGAAAGAGAGAGAGAGAGAGAGAAGAGAAGGAAGAGGGAGAGCAGAGGGAGACGGAAAGGGAGAGAGAGGCCCTTGATTTTGAAATATGTTCAGGGTATATTAGAACTGAGTGAATTTTGAAATACTTTTGCCCCAATTTTGTTAAGATATTGAAATCTTTATCTGAATATTAGTTCTGAAGAAAATTCAATTACAAAATCTGCTATCAGTAACAAAAGTAAAAGTTTGGGGATTGGATGAAATTTTCTCAAAGTCTTTAAAAGCAAAGTCAAATTTCCTCAGCCTGAATGTATAGGCTTCCTGGCAGCTGCACTGTTTTTCACTACTAGGCTGCCATTTGGTATGTACAGTGAAGGAAGGATTTATAAAATGGTACTGGAGTGGCAAAAAATAGCTAATATAGCTTCCAAGAGTAGAGTCATCTCAAGTGATTTTAGAACTGGGAAAATCTTGACTATCGTCTCCCTGTCCAAGGTTCAATGTAAATGAGGACAATTGGGGTTCAGTTTTACCTTGTTTTACTTATAGCCAAAGATCCCCAAATGATAGCAGGATGTTTCTGTGGCACAGAACAGAAGCAGAAGGATCTTAAAGCTTTAAATTTTTCCAATTTCCCTTTTTTCTCATACAAATGTGTAGAGAAATAGCCCTGTTGAAAAGAGACCCTTTCCCATCAACTTCTACAGAAATGATGCATATTTTGATTTAGTGAGAGGGAAAGTTATTTCAACCACAAAGGAAATTTCTAGAGGAGAAAATTCATCCTATCAGTGTAAGGTGCTTTCTCTTGAAGTTATAATCCTAGAGAGTTTCCTAGAGTTCTGAGAGGGTAAGTGGAATTCGTTCAGGGTCACACAAATAGAGTAGGTAATAGGCAAGGCTTATTCCCTACGTCTTTCTGGCTCTGAGGATAGCTCTCTCTTTCCTTATTATTCAAAGACATGTGAAACCCCCCATTATGTAATTTAAGTGCTCTATAATACAGAACTTTGTGACCACCATTCCATGGGGACTGGGGGAATGGAAAGAAGGGAGGTAAATCACAAAAAGAACAAGTTTAAAAGTAAATGTCACATATCTTTGCATGTAGCCAGGAAAAAGCATCTTCAGCTACAATAATTGCTATATAGGCACAAGATAGCAGCTTTTTTAGTAGTTTATTGTTTTATTTAGTAGCTGTGGGCTAACTAATAGGCAGCATTGCTTTCAGTAATTATACCAGTGACTCATGTTTCACATTAGTTCCTCAATTAGATTTTTTCAGGTCGCCCCATAGCACTCCAAACTTTGCCTCTGTTTACCCTTTTTCAGAGAAATTGCTACAGCAACGAAAAGTCACTATATAATTATGTCCTTTGACCCATTTCACCTTTACAACAACCATAGGAGGTATGTGTTATTATCTCCATTTAACAGATGAGGAAACTGAGGAAGACAAAACTTAAGTGACTTGCTTTGTGTCACAAACTAATAGGTGTCTCAGGCAAAATTTGAACTCATGTCTTTCTGACCAGGTCTAGCACAATCTAGCTTCCTAATAGAATTTTAATAATGGCTGAATACCACATCAAGGAAATTTCATAGATGGGGAATAGGGAAAGATATTACTATAATGAAGACTCTTCCCTCTGGGATGGAAAGCCTGAACTACCATCCCTTCCCTTCTCTTCCCCCCCCCCCATCAGTTCATGGGATAAAGCCCCATTCACACTCTTCCCCCATGTCTTCCCATACATTGTTATTTGACTCTGATCCATACATTCTGTCATTTGGCTCTTATAACAACTCTGTGAAGTAGGCACTAATATTATTTCTACTTTATGAAAAAGGAAGCAGAGACCTAAAGAATAAATGTTTTACCCAGGGTCATATAGCTTATAAATGTCATTGTCATTAGTAGAGATCCAGAATGGTTCTGGGAGCAATCTTAAGGACCCAGGACATGGACTCACAATTGATCCTGGTTAAAATTCTGTCTCTAGAAAAGTCAGGGAAACTGTTACAGCCTCAGTTTCTTCAGTAAGCATTTTAATTCAGCAAATATTTATTAAACACCTTTAATTGCTACTACTGCAAAGGACACATCATATATTGAGAATAGGATCTTCATATGCCTGTCATCTATTTTTATGTCTGTTTGGTAGAAATTATAGGACTTTTCATATTTTATCTGCTTATTTAGGTCTGATCAGTGCTAGTTTCTACAGTCCTGAAACAAAAATAACAAAACAAAAAAATTTAGTGGTAGCTAGTTATCCATGCTAATAATAAGCTATTTTCCAGTCATAATCTGGGCTGTTTTAATATTTATTAAATCACATTTCTCTTTCTAAAACAAAGAAATAAGCAAATACTAGGCCTATGTAGTCCCAAATATCCAGATGAAAAGTGGAAACTCAGATTATCTCATAGATATATCTAAATATCTAGATATTTAGAATCATGTCACACAAAACAGTTGGATTTTGGAAGGTTGACTGACTGATTGAATACTTCCCCTTTCCTCCAGAGAGCTGTTGTTATGTCGACACTTGCAGTCAACAGACATGAGCCTAAGTGATGATATATTAATCTGGAGAGAGGGGAGCTGCCATATGATGACAGACTAAAAATATTATTATTTTTTAGTAGAAAAAGGCACAGGCTGCAAGGAGACATGAATCAAAGTTCATAAAACCTTGGAAGGACATGCAAAGGAGAAATGTAAACTTGTGTTCCAATTCCTAGAATGCTAAAGTCACGTATTATTGTTATTGTCATTATTGTTTTATAATGAGTGTTTACTCAGAGCTTTAAAGTTTATAATTCTTTCCTTGCAACCACCTTCTGAGATATTAATAGTTTCATTTTATAGCTGAGTTGAGAATAAATAAAATTGAAGCTCCCTGAAGACAAGGACTGCTTTATATTTCTCTTTTATCTCCAGTGCCTACTACTGGACTTTTTTTTTATTCTTTAGAATTATAGTAATTGGCACTCAACTGCCTTGAACATAGTAATGGAAAATTATGAGAAAACCCTACACTTTCTACAGAACAAAATTTGAAATTGACAACATGCATATAAAGATCCTTTTCTCAAAATATAAAGAATTTTTGCAGTATTACAAATTGCGCAAATTGAACTCTACCCTAAGTCTCTCCCAAGGATCTCTACCTCTCTCTCTGACCACTCCTCTACTCTGAGCTCGGTTAGTTTAAGCAAAACATGGTTTTGCTAACCCACTCATGTGTGACCAAAACTTCCCTAAGCATTAAGGGGGTCATAAAGAAAATACAAGTCATAGTCTCTACTCTTCAAATGTTTAACTGGAGGTACTAAAAAGCATACATAAAACAAAAATCAACTATAAGCTATACTCTGATACATTTCAGTGTTAAAGGAGTTTCGAAGGAATAGGAGCTGTCTCCCTCTCCCCCAGTGAAGCCTTTATGAAGAAGGCAATAATTGAGGTGACCACAAAGAGTAAATAGGATTGAAGTGAATAAAGACAAGGGTGACCATTCCATAAGTCAACTTAGGAAAAATATATGATTCAACAATAACATCAATTTTCTGTAGCTAGAAATTAAGAAGACTTTAAATATTGTCATACTATACAACTAATCTGCCCTATATTATATATTATAGGTTTGTCATGTCGATGGTGTGGTTAGCAAAGGAATAGATTCCACCAGGATCCAGAAATGTGATGAGCTTACTGAGATGCAATTCAACTGTGGGTCAAAAGGGAGATTCTGTGGGGTTAGACAGTAGGTATTCACAGTAAGTCCACTTGTGTGGAACAAGTCCTGAAGGCAGGTGGATTATATCATCCAGGAAGACTAGGAATTATATTTAGCAGAGACTTAGAAAAGTAGAAGGTCAGTATCAAGAAGCACATAATGAGAAACCAGAAATTCCAAAACAGAAATCAGAGTTGAGAGTTTTGGATTGTTCTAGTCTAGTCTCCAGGAGGACCGAGAGAAAGAAATAAAGTTTGACCCTATTGCTTAAAAATTAAGGTGTAAAACATAAAGTAGTTGGAATTGGAGTACATTAAAGACTTTAGCTACAATGAAAGAATATAGTTTCTGAAACAAAGTGACATAGCTAGATTGGTATGGTGAAGTATTGAGTGTTGCACCTTGCTCTGTGAGCATGTCCCTTCCTCTTTAGGCATAATTTTCTTCTTTTATAGATGAGAAAGTTGGACTAGATTAGGCATTCTTAAATTGAATATAGATTTCCAAAGGCCCATGAACTTGGATGGGAAAACTCAAGGTGTTCCTCAATTGTCATATATATATATACATATATATATATAATTTAATAAATTTATTTATTATATAATTTTTAAAATATAGTATGAGAAAGTGTTCAAATGTTTTGCCAGAATTCCAAAGGAGTTTATTACACTAAAATGGTTAAGAACACCTGCACTATAAGAATAAATATTAAAATCTATTAAAGTAAGTAAAGTGTTCTAGCTCTAGAATTCAAATATCACATATGATGCTTATTACTTGTGTGACCTTAGACATTTAGCTTTCCTGGACCTCAGTTTTCTCATCTGCAAAAGAAAAGCTATGGTAGCCTTTGATTTCTAGATATTTTATCCTTTAAAGACTGATTTTTTTTTTTTATCTTTGGGGTTGGAGTATGATGGTCACTTAAGGGAGGGGGAAAAGTCTTACATCTTCTCCCATAGGTAGAATTGGGTGGTAAGACTCTAAACCAATATGGTGTCAGGAATGCAATAAAGTATTTGGAGATTGCTTCTGGAGAAAAAAAAATGAGGACCACTTAGCTGCACCTGCAGGACATTAGATTACATGCAAATATACATACATATACACTCACAGACACATACACTCACACACCAGGGAAGGATCCATGCAATTAAAGTTAAGGCATGATAATGAAGAAAACAGAGAAGCATACAGTTGTCACATAGCTTAAAATGTACACAACATACTGTCCTCTGAGGTAACCTTGTTTTCCAAGAAATTGGTTGAGAGATAGAGGGGGTGGGGATGGAGGGGGGGATAGTTCAAGAATAAGAGGCAACTGAGCCGAAGGCTTTGGAGCAGAAATTAGGGAAACAGAGTGATTTTGTTGCTAGGCAACCCACAGTGCTAGGAGGGAAATTCCAGACAACATATCCTGCTGCTTTTCCACTTGTATGAATCTTGCTGTGTGTCCAACAACTTGAGTTTCGGCCATGGGGTGCCCAGAGTCTCCTTGTAATATATGTCTCTGCCCCTCTCCTCTCCAAGCAGCTAAGGCACCACGGTAGGAGAAAGGACAGAGTTCTCTGTTCCATCCCCTTAATTCTCTACCACCCATGGAGAAAAAGTGAAAATATGTTACTGGTATTGAGTGTGAGGGTCTGCCTAACACATTAACAGAGCCTTTTTACAGCCAGGGCTCATCGCCTTTTCTGTCAGTTGTCTTCAAAAAATAAAGCCTGAGACACTTGAAGGAAAAAAAAATGAAATGCTTTTTTTTAATCTTGTTTTCAGGCATAGAGAGGCCTGGGAAGAAGCAATGAAGTATTCATTAAATTTTCAATAAAAATATATTAAAAGCCAACTATGTACAAAACAGTACTGTCTAGTGGAAAGAGCCCTAACTTGGAACCAGGAGAGCTTGGGTCTCAGTTGTGAGCATGGCAGATGCTAGTCAATTGACCTTGAATGAAATAATTTAATTGGTCCAAGCCAAAACCTCCTTGATGTGGCACAGTGGACAGAGTGCTAGGCTTGCAGTGGGCAAGACCCCTTGGGTCTTACTTTCAGACTGTGGGCAAATCACAAGCTCTCCAAGTCATGGGCAACTCGTTAGGATTTATTAAGATGTAATAAATATTTGAATGTTTAGAGTCATGTCACTGATAGATCAATAAAATCTTTGTAGGTGAAAGGCTTTCTCAAAGGAAAATCATGAGGCCATAATAAAAACAAACATTAAAATAAATTTTTGCACTACTTACTTCACTGGGCTGTTGGAAGGAAATTCAGCTGTGAAACTTAAAGCAATATATCAATGTGATCTATTATTATTGTTGTTGTCTTATTATTATACATGAAGTATATTCCATTCCCTTGTAAAGGGACTTAAAATTTAGTAAAGAAGATTAAGCTGTGGGAGGACAGGAAATATTGTTTCTCATCCTTATATTGCCAGCATCTTGCACATTATCTTATGTATTGCTATTGCTGTTCAGTCATTTTAGTTTTGTCAGACTTATCTTGACCTCATTTATTTTCTTTTTTCTTTTTGGCAAAGCTATTTGAATGATTTGTCATTTCCTTTTCAAGTTGCTTCCATTTTTATAGCTGAGGAACTGAGCCATATATATGTATATATAATGTTTAAATATATATATATACACATATATATATATATATACATATATATATATATATATATATATGTATATATATATAGTAACAAGAAGAACTCAAGATTGGACAAGACCAGAACAAGCCCTTACTATGTGCTAGATTTGTGCTACTGGTTGGGATACAAAACAACCATAAAGAAGGATAATCCCCTGGCCTCAAGGAGATTAATTCTGTTATCTCCCTGGAAGCTTATCTTAGAATGCAGCATTAAATTAGGTAACTACAACATATGATACAGAACTGAAAAAGGGAAAGGGGAAGTGTGAGGGATATAAGAAACAAAACCTATAGGAAAAGAATAGTAGAATGATTTGAAATTCTCCACAAAATGGAAATTCCTAGAGGGACCCATCAGGGAGAGAAGGCGGCCCACCTGGCAGAAGTATATTTTGGGGTGAGAAGATTGCGGAGAAGTTGGATGTTATGGGTCAAGGAGGTCCTAAACACTGAGGAAAATTTTAGGGTGACAAAGTAACTAAAGTTTGGTGCAAAATCTGGAATTAGGAGCATATTTGGAATAGAGCTCACTTATTACTTAAGGGTAATAATATGGATAAAATTTCATGGAGCTAATGTATCATAATTGAAAGTTGGATAAGTTTTTGATAGGTAAAAATAGAAAGTATAACTATGGTAGGAAAAGCCCATGTACAAATAGAAGGTCATAAATTTAGAACCAAAAGGTATGTTGGAGGTTATACAGTAAGGCATCCTTATTTTTCTGTTTTACAGATGAGGAAACTAAGGTCCAGAAAAGGGAAAGTGACTTGCCCAACATGATTTAGGTAACATTTAGAAGAACAGAAACCTAAAATCATGTCTTCTATTATTAATCCAGTGCTGTAGTTTTGAGAATTATAAATAGTCCTGACTGAATGATCTTGGATTGAGGGTCAGGGAGTAGAGAAGGAGTAAGAATGGCTGAAAAGTAGGGTTGGGTCAAATCATAGGTTCTAGCATGAGTGTCACTGGAATTCTGAATCATCTTCATTAAGGTGGTTGGGAGACTAAAATTTAGCTATGCAAAGTTTATCTAAATTGGTTTTAAAATAATGATGTCCAAGAGGTATGTTAGCTTGTGGCTACTGAAGTGCCCCCAATGTGCTCATTGCTGTGAAATGCATACTCTTTTTTTTTAAGGTTTTTACAAGGCAATGGGGTAGGTAATTATTAAATGTCTGAGGCCAGATTTGAACTCAGGTACTCCTAACTCCAGGGTCAGTGATCTATCTACTGTACCACCTAGCTGCTCCTGAAATGCATACTCTTAAAGACAATTGAACAATTGTCTTGGCATAAGGAATCATTTGTCCTTTCTCATTTTTTCTTAGAGATAAGGAAAAATGTGCTCTTATGACTCTGGAGATTGCCCAGAAGCCTAAAAGTTGTTGAGGAAGTAGTTTAAATGATTGCTAACTTGTACATTGGGTGGAAGTTCTTGTGTCTCCATCTTTAACTTCATCATTCGGGAGGGTTTTAAAGTTAGGTCTTCCTCATAATATTCATGCATAATGTTTTGTAAGATAAGGATCTTGGGTACACATTCTCTCAAATTTATAGTTAAAATACTAAAGTATTGATCTTAATACTACCTGCCTTTCATATTAGTTAAACTCTAGTATTCTTCCTTAAGACAGAATCAAACCTTCAAGATCTTACTAAGATGAAATGTTCTATTAGAGAGCTAGGTAATTCATAGGATAGAAAAGATGGCCTGTAATTCAACTGACCTGAGTTCAAATCCAGCCTCAGATATTTCCTAGTGGTATGACTCTGGGCAAGTTATTTATCTTCTATCTGCTTCAGTTTCCTCAATTGTAAAATGAGAATAAAAATAGCACCCAATTCCTGAGTTTCTGTTGAGGATGAAATGAGTTATTTCCTAATGTACCATTGTCTGGCATAGAGGAAGTGCTTGATAAATATTTATTCCTCTCTCCTTCACCCTTTTTGTAATTTTATTCACTAGAATATGGAACATAGTAAGCGCTTAACAAAAGCTTGGTGATTGATCTCCCTCCTGACAGTTTTCTGAGGTCATCTCCTTATAGGAAAGGAAATATAATAGGGAAGATTTAACAGAAAATAAAAAGGGATCTAACACTGGAATTCAGAAGAATCAAATCATGGTGTGGGGTAGGGTGGGGTGGGGAAACTCCCTCTTCAAAAGTCAGTAGACAATTTTCCTATAACATTGACTTGAAGAGTTGCCTGAGAAACTCTGAATATTGAGGAGTTCCTCTGAATATCTCTTTATCCCCAAACTTCCATCAACAATTAATTAATTGTACCTATTTCCTACTCTGTTATGCTTCTACTCTTCCCTAGTTAATTCAATAAAGTAATCCTTCCTGTGCACAAGCTGCAAAATTAGTCTTCACAAAACTCTGTTCTTCATTGTATTCCAATGAGATACCTTTGATGTCTTGACTAGTGACCTTCAATACTAAACTCAAACGAGTTAAGTAATGTTAGGAATATTTAAGCCCATCTGAGAGCTTTTTGTCAGCAAACAGATGATGTCAGGGACCCTCAACCTCACTGTGAGAAGCTGATAACACAAGCTGGCATCTGACTAGCTAAATGGTAATTCATGTGATAAAAAGACCTGGAAATTTTAATAGATGACAAACTCACTTTGAAAGAGCATGCCATAAGATAGAAAAATGAAGAGATATTGTAATCTCAAACTGTACTCAATGATTATCACCTTCCATACCCAAATTGAGGGAGCATTGGATTTAACACTGATCACACCATATTGGTAGTACCATATTCCATTTTGGTTGGCCAGTGTTAGAAGGATATCTGACAATTAGAAGTGTTCTAACGCAGAGAGAGAGAGAACACAATGTTGAGGAAGATCAAAATCGTATCATATGAAAAGTCCATAAAGAAGCCAGGAGTGTTTTTGCTTTGAGAGAATAAAAAAAAAAAATAAAGTCACATTTCTGTTTTTAAGCTTGTAGAGTTATATTGAAAAAGGATTAAACTTAGTCTGTGTCACTCTAGAGGAAAGAGCTAAAGTTATTTGTTGAAACTTAAAGCAATGCAGATTTCAGTTTCATTAAAAGAATAGTGTACAATCCAACAATCACTAATTATGTGTCTGACATAGAGAATCTAAAGTTGGCTTTTGAGTCAGGGACAGTTAAAATCAGGAACTGCCTCTGACACATATTGGCTATATGACCTGCACAAGTCAATTAGCCTGCTTGGCCCCCAGGTGAAAGGTGATTCTAAGAATGGAATTTGCAGAGAAGGTGCTCATCATCTTCAGCCCTGGAAGAAACCATCGACTAGGAGCATCTTCACTAGTAAAACTACAGATCCAGTTTAAAAAAAAAAAACTATATACAAAGGAATCAGAACTTCTTGGTATAGACAAATTAAAAACAACTTCTGTCCTTAAGGAGATTACATTCCTTCTGAGGGGGGGGGCAAGTGATAATTTGAGGAGGGAGGTAGCTTCTTGTTGGAAGTTGCCTATGAGCTGAGCTTTGAAGGAAATTCAGGATTCCAAGAAACAGAGATAAGGTGATGTGTTAATAGATGCATTCTAAGAGTGACTAACAGGTCATGCAAATATATGGAGATGGAAGACCAAAGACTAGGTTTATAGAATAACAAGTGGTCCTGTTTGCCTTTAACATAGTGTTTAAAGTGCCAAGAATATGCAATAACAATTAGACCTTCCCAGAAATGGAATGGGCTACCTATTGAGATAATAGGTTGATCATCACTAGAGGTGTTCAAGCAGAGACTAGATAGCCACGTGTTGGAATTACTCCAGGAGGGAGTTCTGCCTTAATTGGGAGATTGAACTACATGACTTCAAAGTTCCTTCCGACTCTCAAATTGTATGATCTTATGAGTCCATTAGGTAATTCTCCCTCTGACTAAGTGGCATCTCCCTGGATAACCCCTTTTAGAATGTAACATTTGACACTCTCTACTCTAATGGAAAATGCTGAAACCCTGAAAGATCATCACCTCTACCTCCACACTAGTACAGCTAGGAAAGGCATCCATGCTCCAATTCTCTTCATTAAAGAAAGAGAAAACCTCCTGCTTTTAAGACCACTTAGGATTTGTTGTTGCTCTTTTATGAAGGATGGAAGGGAAATGAAGGGTGGATGTCAGAATAAAATAGCCCCTTAACTTCTGACACAAAATAGAATATAGCCAAGGCTTCCTTGGATACTCCTGTTTTGTAAGTTGCCTGCATATTACAGAAGGATTTTTTTTC